>NW_027041131.1:0-177831 GCF_037179485.1 Ochlerotatus camptorhynchus | reverse complement strand
CGGTTGCGAAGTGAAGTGCTTCTTAAACTGAAGCGATACATTTCTCAATGTTTCAACGTTATCCTAACGTAAACTTAATATTATCACCCATATGCCTGTCCACGCCCGGAACCCATCCACCACACAAAATCAAATAAAAATGTTTCTGTATGGCAAACACGTCCAGACATAAACGAGAATATGGGTGTATATCTTCACTGTAACAACTACGGGTAATCATCGAAAATACTTGCATTTTACTCAGGCACTTTTGAGCAAACTGCAATCACTCTCTCATACTCGTAATGTGCCACGACCAAATTGGCACAACGACGCCCTATACGCTCTCTGACCAAAGCGCAGGGGGATCATAAATAAAAATATATACTGTTAAAAATTAATGATAATCAAACTCATAACTTCAGAATGAACGATCAAAGCAAGTCAAGAGCAAATTTTCATTACGTCGAATGTAACAAAGGTAAACAAAGTCGAGCTATCAGTGTCAATCGATGCTCCTGCTATTACACTATATACTGTCCGAATATAGGATCACATCCCATTTTTAAATTTATTTACCAGTCGAATTGCTTTTTGACGTAATCACCTTCCGATCAAAATAGTTTTCGATGTTACTCACCCGATTTCTATGGAAATGCCGTTTGCCTTAAGTAACAGCACTGAGAAACCCGTGAAAAGTGTACTTTCGTCGTTTCGCTTTCTCATTATTAAAGTGAATAAATCGAACTGTTTGTTGCTAAGATGATTTCGGTGGTCCTAAAATGATGAATGAGCTGCACGTAAGGAGACGTAATTGATAATTCTCCCGAATATCCTGGTAAATACACTTTGACTTAAGTAACAATAGGGGCCACCAAACGACGTATAATAACTTTTGACTCAAAAACCAGTATTTCTTAGCATGAAAGCTAGCGATTTGCCTTTGTATGATTAAAACCCGGCTGAATATGTTAAACTTTGCTATCACTATGAGATTATATGTGTTTAATTGGAAATAGGAATAACTTTTCGGTCATCAAAACAAAACTTTATTTTTCTCGGATCGGTGCGAATGTTACTTACGACATAATGAAAATTTACTCTTGAAGTATTCTCAAAAAACAAATGCATTTACAAAATACTAAAAAAAATAATCAATATCTGTATCTTTTTGTTTTCTCGCGTAAACAAACAATGGTTTTCAATTTTTTTTTCTATGGGATCCTCTTTATATACTTACACACTTAGAAATGATTACCGGCTTCGGTAATTTTTACCAAACTTTCAACAGCTGAACTGTTCGGTAAAAATCAGTTGGTTTGAAAGGAAAGTTTCACCGCAATGGCAAGACTCGATTATTTAACCAAAGCTGACAATGTTTAGAAATTGAAATTTAGTGAAACTGCTTTTGAAATGAGGGTCAAAGTTTTACCGAACGTTCAGCTGTTGAAAGTTCGTTAAAAAATTACCGAAGTCGGGAATAATTTCTAACTGTGCACGCTGAAAACTATTAGTGGGTTGGAAGAAATTTATTTATTTATGTATTTATTTATTTATGTATTTATTAATTTATTTTTTTATTTTTTTAATCATTTATTTATAGATTATGTATTTCTTTAGTTATTCCCATGTAAACTTCAATTTTTCTTCAGATTGCATCCAATTGAGTCACATGTTGGTGGGAAGATATTCGCAGGATCTGATTTTAAATCGGTTGGGATGTGTGCAGCAAAACTGATAAACAAAAAGTATAGTTATAATTAGTATTTGCTTTAACACACTTACCGCTGCCTTACCATAATATTTAAGGCCCTCGCAAAATGTATCCGTATTTGATGCTTTTCGTAAATATGACAGCTAAATCTATTGACTAACTATCTCATTTCATTCCATATATAAAACCTGGATACATTGTACACGGTACTTTAGCATTACAATCAAGAACCATCCTCATGTATGACTTTCCCAGAGGGCCCCAGAGGGCAGGCATGAAAAACTCGACACAGAAATATAAGCTAGAATTCAGTATAAATATACATCCTATATACACTATAACGTCGGTATATAGATAGTTGGTTGAGATTTAGAAAAAGAAATACATAGAAACTATACCCGTGCAAAACCCGTCTCGTGAAGAAGTAAAAACACGTCTAGATCAATTTGATACCGTCCGACTATAAGGTTTCCAGCAAAACAACCCAAACCCATCATCAGATACGGAGCAGCCGAGTAAACGAGGAGAGGAGGCCAAAGAGCTGAACTTCTCGACTGAGGCTTGGGCACTCTCTTTTGGTCTGGTGTTTCGGTGTTACTTCGGAATACACACGATAAGTTGCCAAGATTTTCCGCCCCATTTTAGTGAACCCCCGTCCCGCACTCATCGAACAACAACAAAAAAGGAAAAGTACACCCAACAGTTATGGTAGAGCAGAGCGAACAAAAATAAAAAAAAATCACTTTTCGGCAGTACAATGGAATTACATTTGACGTCATTCAACCCAGTTTGCGGCATTCTTATGCAAGTCGATAACGAGCTTGTTAGGGCATGAACAGTATCGTAGCGTAAACATAATGTAAAGAAATTTAATCTTCGAAACACTTGCATTAACATAAACAACATAATATTGCCCGGGTGATGTACGTAAGCCAGTTGTTTGTTTATGAAAAATCGGATAAAGGTCTTATTTTGGACGAATAGACCATAAGATCCAATATATTATGCTTGAAACGAATATTTATCAATCTTATCATGTAGTCTCTGCAATTAAAACTAAATTGAAATGTTTAAATGATAACTTGATAACGAATATTACGGTTTGTATTGGCAACCACTTGGTGACCACTTCATTGTGTGGCAAGCATAATGATATTCTGTGCCCTAGGAATTCCCTAAGTCTAAATATTGAGATGCTAAAATTCCTGATCGGAAACGAACCCACAGCCTAAAGCATGGCCTTCCATTGTAGGCGCTCCTTTAGTGACTGAGCTAGGTCGCACGTAGCTCCTTTTGATTTACACTCAGTTTTGTGTTTTCGAGATTTTAATGTTTTTGATATTGTCCTCAATTAGGATTTACCCAACAAACAATTTGGGTTGATCAACAGCTGAATAAGCTATTGTTTAGCTGAAAAAGCTTGTTTTTGCCTGAATAAGCTCTTATTCAACATTCAATGTTCAAAGGATTTAGGACACAAGTTTCAACACCACATATTTTTCTATTATTATTTTATTTTATTTTATTTTTACTTGAGAGCACACAAAGAGCTTAAAACAGAATTGAGTGAATGTTACCAAATTACGAAACACTCCATTTATGACTGTGAATCTTATGATAACGATCTATTTTTGAACACTATCAATTCAATGGAATGGAAATTTGCTTGTATATGGCAGCAAAAATTACGATATTTTATCCCGTATTAGCGTTTTCAGCCCCAGTCAATTTACCAAAATGTACATTTCGTATTACCCATGAAACTAGTTATACTTCCCGACAAACAGCTTTCTTGTACAGAATGTTTCTCGTGCAACACGAGAAAAGGGCCTGTCATTGTTGATCGATACTCTTCATCGACTTCCGCTTTCGCGATTAACCTGACTGTAAATGAATTTTCCATTGAGTGTGTTGTTTCAGTCGCAAACTAACATCATCTTCAGTCGAACTATGCTGCGAGCATAGCGAAAAATTCGTTTATGTAGCCGTGGTAAACCAATGAGAAAGTTGATGAAGAGAATCGATCAACAAGAATAGGCCCTTTTCAAGTGTTGTGCGAGGTTTCTGTACAAAAAAATCTGTTTCCCGGGAAGTCAAACTTCTATCAGAAACCATGCTAAACATAATGTTTTACGAAAAATGACCACACAACCCAGGCAATTAACATATTTGACTTCCTTGGGGAAATTTGAAGAACCTATCCAGAAAATCCAGTAGACACTTCCGGAGGAAACTGGCAAAAATTTCGTTGGAAGAAGCTGCCAGGAAAAATCGAAAGCAAAAGTCGGAACCCAACAAACAATTCAAAGTCACAAATAAGCATACATATTGAATAATTGCTGTATAACAGTGTACTATGCTGAATAAAAAAGGATGTCGAATTATGTGCTGAAAAAAGCTCATTGAGATCGATAGATGCGCCTTTATTCCATTGTTTGCTCTGATAGGATTAATTTACTTATTAAAAGCTTTATAAACGTTGACTGTCTTCCTGATTCAGAACAAGAAGTTTGATCTAATAACATGCTGAATAAGCGTAATTTGCACATAAATTGACGCTTTAATTCGACTGTTTTGAATTGATTTAATAACATGCTTTATTAGACGTCTAATATTTGTTTTCTATCTTAATTATTAGATTCCATTGCATTGCTTTACAAAATTGCTGAATAAAGGTGAAAACAGTCACCATAATAACTCTTATACCACTATGCATCAATTTTGCAACCGCATGCTTTGTAAATGCTTTATAAACGACGTATTAGATTCATTATTCCACAACACTTATTCAGTTTAACAACAAGACGAAATCAGTAGAGTAGTGGTTACCATTTCCGCTTTCCAAGTAGAAGGTCGAGAGTTCAATCCCAAGCTCAAACCTTTTTTTTTATTTGTGTTCTCAATCGTAATCATCGATCACATCACTCACGACAACAAATTTATTGATTTAGTTATCTAGATAACCCATCATCCTTTCCTTGTAAATTGGAGAGGTGAAGAGGTAGAATTGGTCTCATGTAAACGATGAATGAATTAATGTTTCCCACTGGACCTTAGGACGATAGGGAGTGCTTATAGGTATTCAGTTTCAAGCAAGCTTTTATTAAATATATTGAATATTGAGCGGCCCATATGATGTATTCTAGGATAGCTCAGATGGCAAGGCAAGCGGTTGGTGATCAGAAGGTACATGGTTCGAAACCCATGCAACGGACATGTATATGTATGTAAAAAAATAATCTAGGTCTGTGTTGGTGCGTGCTTTGTCAGAAATAATGAAAGCAATGATTAATGAGAAAAGAGATAATACTGCCTTTTCTTTTCGCTACCGTTCTTTAATTTCGGGTTAATTTTCCTGCACTCCTGATTGAAACTTCGCTTCACATGAATGATAATCAAAAGCGTATACATCATCGCTGTTTAAGGAAGCAAAAATGTCCAATCAAAGCTGAATAATAATAAAAAATGATCGAATAAGCTCTGTTACATCTCATGGAAGTCGAATAAAAGCTTCTCGACACATACCTTAACCAACACCATTTTGTGGTTGAATAAATTTTCCAGATTTGTGTGAACAAAGCCTGAACAAGACGTTATTATTAAAAATTGTATAAGTATTATTAAGCATGCAGTTGAATTAAAATCGTCAAGAAGTCGTTTCTTCAAAAGGCGATTGTTTGTTGGGAAGAGTCTTCCGGAGGAAGTCAAAAGAAACTGCGAAGGGAAATAAGTAAAAAAAAAATCCGAAGAAATACACTACCGTTCCCCGTCCGTAACTTCCAGAGAACGTTGGAACAACTTTTGGGGAAAGTCGAAAGAAATTTTCGGAGAAAGAAAGAAAAATTTTCCATGACCAGTTGCAAGAATCTTTTGAGCGAAGTCAGCAATGATTCCGGATTATCAAACGGAACTGGTAGATGCTTCTGGAGCAAGCTGCGTAAATTTTCC
This sequence comes from Ochlerotatus camptorhynchus, assembly GCF_037179485.1. Lineage (NCBI taxonomy): Eukaryota > Metazoa > Arthropoda > Insecta > Diptera > Culicidae > Ochlerotatus > Ochlerotatus camptorhynchus. The sequence goes on along the minus strand of NW_027041131.1, from coordinate 172,190 downwards.
CAAGAAAGTTGGAAGAGACATCCAGAAAAAAATTGAAGGGCATTTCAGGGAGTCAGTCTTAGGGACAATGACTTCTGGGGAAGCCGGATAAAATGTTCAGAATAATTCAGAAGAGTCTTTCGTGAGAAGTCAGTATGAACTTCTGGCTAAAATGGGAAGTAATTGCCGCTTACAGAAGAAGCCAGTAGGAAGTCAGAAGATACCAATCGACTGGAAAGTTTGAAGAAACTTTCGTTGAACGATGGGAGAAATTTCTGGATTTGCGGGAGAATTTTTGATTGGAAGATGCCACGAATCCAACCATTTGCTTGTCAAAATTCGAAAAAAAAACTCGGATTTAAATTGGGAATACTATATGGTACAACCCGAGGGGGGCGACACATCTAAATCTCAATTCTAGATGCTCAACAAATCTCAAACTAGCGAATCGATCTTCGAAAAATCTTCTTTGATTTCTCGCATCTACTTGCATCGCGCATCATCTTTTTACAGGAAATCTTCAGAATCGTCATCAATCTTCTTTCTATCTACTCAGCGTGCATGCAGCTAACCATAGCAAAACACCATTTTTCCTGCATTGTAGATAGAGTCGCCCCCCTCGGTACAACCATGAAGGTTGCTCTAAGACCAGGAGTTCCCGCTCAACTTTTTGGCTCAGCTCTGGTACTCTCTTCGGTCCCGATGCATCCCTCGAAACATAGGAAAATCCACGAACCCCTCATTTTATCTGTTAAACTTTTGACTAGAATGGGATACGTTCATCGATGTACATGGGATCGATAGACTAGTCCAGTGTGAGCCAATTTGAAATCGTTAGTTTCCACCGGTTGGTACAACTTTGTCGAATACTGCAAATAACATAATAATAACTTTTTTTCTCGGAATTTGAAACGATATGCGGTCTTCGACCAAGTTGTTCTGCATAGTATTTCTAATCTAGGTTTACAATTTTGTCAAAAATGAGCTAGTTTTGAATTTTTGAAACTCAAACTATTAGTTTTGAGTTATTTTTCATAAATTAAAAATTGTCCCGCAAATCCAGATAATAACCAAATTCACTCAAACTTTGCACAGTTGTTGGTGACATCAATACACATCGAAAGAGCAGTGAGAATCAACAGGTTGTGATCCACCATATAAATTGACCCACTCCAATGAACAACTGCCCAAGTGTGTCACACCAAAAGCTCTTCAAAAGAAATAAAGAGGCTCGATATAATAAAAGGAACAAATTAACGTTTTACCCCTGGATCAAATCTAATCGAATTATTTTAAATTTCATAGATGAAAAATAATTAGGAAATTGTCAAAAACAAAATCATAAACAAATAACAATAGGAAGGTATCTAGGAAGTACCTGTATTTGAGATCTGGGCATTTATTGCATATTTTGCCCCCAATTAGATTCCCAGCAGAATAATTTTGTCACACCACAAAATGTTCACGCCGTTTTCAGCATACATTGGTTCATTTTGATGCTACAGTTTCATGTAGCGAGGGCGCATACTAGGGTGGCGTATCGAATAATAATTGGTTTGTTTACCTGCTATTCTCTTTGTACTTTGATGTGTGAACATATGTTTTCAACTATCAAATATTTTCACATCAGCCTAAAAACCAAAGCAACCCACACTAGTTTCGGTCATAAATATAGATTTATTCATCCCTGTCATGTTCATATTGTCTTTATACAAAGTTAAGTTTAAATGATCGTAACAACATATGTATATGGTTTCCAATAAAACTTTGAAGTATGAGCGCTAATATAAAGATGGCATATTTTAGTAATATTAGTTTGAACGTTGTATTAGCAATTGTAAAATATTTGAGATATCGTTGCGTAATTTGTTTCCATCGAACACCACAAAGGGGTTCCTCCTAAATAACAAGAGTGAAGAAATTGAAGTCACCCCAAAAGTCGCACAAAGAGCACAAGTCGAACCCGTCTTTTTTGTAGCAAATACATATTGCGCAATAGTTGCCCTCTAACTAGAACCCCTTTTCCAAACTATCTTTCTGGTATGGTGAGCTATTTTCCTCATCCCAACTTCCTTGGCCGTACAGCCCAGTACTTCCGCTTATATTGTCTGCTTATCAAGGACTATATAAAACTCAAACCTTGTGCCCAGCGCCACTCCACCTATGACGAACAAAAAAAGAGGACAACCAGATTATAGACGTTCGAGCTAGTATCAACCGCTGAAGGACGGAACTTATTCCATTTATCAATCAACGACGAAAAATAAAGGATAAATAGCACGTCGAGCTTGAACAGGTGCAGTTAGCAAAAATTTCAAATACTATGCATGCTATCCTTTCAACTTTTATTATTATTATTATTATTTTTATTATTATTATTATTATTTTTATTATTATTATTATTATTATTTTTATTATTATTATTATTATTATTATTATTATTATTATTATTACTATTATTATTATTATTATTATTATTATTATTATTATTATTATTATTATTATTATTATTATTATTATTATTATCATTATTATTATAATTATTATTATTGTTATTATTATTATTATTATTATTATTATTATTATTATTATTATTATTATTATTATTATTATTATTATTATTATTATTATTATTATTATTATTATTATTATTATTATTATTATTATTATTATTATTATTATTATTATTATTATTATTAATATTATTATTATTATTATTATTATTATTATTCTGCACACCCGGACCTAACAGGCGGACTTCCAAGGACATTAGTACATTATATAAGGATTTATGTTTTTGCCTTTCCCTCTGCTCACTCATCTCTCTTTTCCAGAGTACATATATATGTACCAGAACATTTATTTTTATTTTCACTGTCCCATGATTTCTTTCCTAACATACATGGCATACCCTCCATTAGGAATTTAGCAAGAATGTTATGCTGCTGCTGCTGCTGACAGGACAGGAGGAAATTCCGTATTTATATTTTTTCATACTCCAGCTCAGGCTCACTGGATGCTTTTAAAAAGCGAGCTCTGGATACTGCTAGTGTCCCTCGCGGTGATGAAAATATTGGTTTGGTTTGAGGGTGAGTTTGGTCCTAGGCCCCATTTCAGGGAAATGTTGTGTTGGAAGTGAAAACAACTATGTGTCTACAAACAAGCATGTATCTATGTAGGTATAAAAATGTTTCAGAATTACAATAGCATGTTATTTTCTTACCTTCTGGGAAGATATGTTCCCTAAGTGTAGCTGTTGAGATATTCGACTGAAATTAGAACAAAGTGCGTCATACATTAGATTTTTAGCTCCACATTTAGAACCTGGAAATTAGGAGCTTGCAAGACTGGTAGACAAACGCTTGAATAATTTTGGTCCACTGGTTTCTTAAAGGGTATTTAGGCTACGGTATGCTTTCATTTTTTCTCCTTGATTTGTTTTCCGTCGATCTTGACTAGCCTGTTGGTCCCAAGCAAATCGATTAACGTATCCCATTCTAGTCAGAATTCTAGTACTACACTATGTTTGTTTTGATTCGCTATGAAAGTTTGACAGATAAAATAAGGGGTTCGTGGATTTTCCTATGTTTCGAGGGGTGCATCGATTAGCTTGGGACCGAAGATAGTACCAGAGCTGAGCCAAAAAGTGTAGCATGTTTCTTCGGGACCTTCTTGTCTTAAGGCCGGCGCACAATAGATACGTTTTCAGGTTTTTTGACAGTCAGCCCATGCATTATCTGTCAAAAAACCCGAAAACGTACGCATTGTGCGCCGGCCTTTAGAGTTACCTGTCAATAAGGTTCAGCCGATTAATACTCAGTTCATTCGTGACATCACGCTGCAGAACCTAATAGACGTTGAAAATGAGCGAAGGGCCATTAATGCGACAGTACAAAGTCAAAGGCACACTTCTTTGTCTAACCCGTACGATGTACGCGGAGGTTTGAAGTATGTCTAGTAGATTTGAACAGCCAACAAAATGTGCACCCGCCTTTGCTCATATAGTGTCTGCGGCTGTGGAATAGTTCTAGCGACCTAAAGCCCCACGCTGCCAAAAGCATTTCAAGTCGATTGTGTATTATAATAGTTTTATTTATTTTTATTAGTTTATCTCTTTAACTTTCCTCATCGGACGAATAATTTTTCAATTATAAAACTAAACATAATAGCATTCAGCCTAAGGCAAGCCTAAAACTTTTTATTTGGAAACCAAATACAAGGTATGTGGATGGTTAACACATTCTATGATCAATGTTTACAACAAAATATTGCTTCTCATGGCATGTATTTATCAATCAGACATTAATAATTTAACTCAATGATTTATTTTATTTTTTTAGTGTAGTATTAACAACTGCGTAAGTTTTTAAAGAAATCTAAGTTGAAGTCAGCTGTAATGTTCCATATGGGACGTAATAACCTAAGAAGAAGAAGAAGCTGGATAGAGATTGACGTTCTTATTGTTTTACACGGTCTATTAGACCGAACAGGTAATTATTTCAAATTTAAAAAAAGTAAAACTGAACTCAGACCATAGCGGGTACCCGGGTCACCGAGCTGGATTCGTATGAGAGAGACAACTATAGTTCTGCACACACAAAACGTTAATTGTATCAGTAAGAATATTGACCTTTCAAATTTAAAGCTATAAAAAAAAATTGTTCAATCCAAAAGCAAATATTTTTATTTAAACTTGTAGTTTCGAAAGAACAAATTTTCAAATGAAAAATTGTTTTACTATTAAATTGACCTTTAAATTTGTCTTAAATTCAAGAATCTTGAAACTGTTTAAGTATCAAGTCCAAATTATCAAAGTACCATATGGGTCATTCTGCACCCATATTAATGATTTCCATATCCCTTGAGTTTAATAAAAATATTACTATTCTGAATTACCTTAATAACTTCGAAGAAACTCTTCATAGATTTTCTTTGCAGTTTTATCAAGAGTTCCCTTTGTATTTTTTACAAAATACATATAATTCCAAAAACTTATATCTATGTATATACTTTAAATATACAAATCTGGTTTTTCATTATGAAGTCTAAAGTCTCATCATACCCGTTACAAAATATCGCGTTAAGCTCGTTGATAACTCACTTTAGAGCAAAAAATTATGTTCATACCGTTTGCAAACTTATTTGACAATTGTGTAGTTTATGTATAGTTGTTGTATAGCGCTCATTATTATTATACAAATAATGCTCATGCTCATAGTTTGTCATCCAAGTGTATCCGCGGCATAATAATCATAAAAGTGGGTATCGAAATAGGACTTATAGTTAAGTGGTTCCAGCCAAATGACGAATCGTAAAAACTCGACCTTCTCCTAAAGGGTGATACGGTCAAAATTTGGTCAATATCAACTTGACGTATTTCTTTCAATTTTGCATTTAAAAAACCTGAACACCCCTCATTTTGAAGGTGTGTGTGTGTAGAATGTTGCTCCTATTTTGATTTTGGAATTCACTCTTCAGTTGTCAAAATGCCGTCCAAGCAAGAAGAGCAGCGTATCAAAATTTTGCTCGCGCATCGCGAAAATCCGAGCTACTCGCACGCAAAGTTGGCAAAATCGCTAAAAGTTGCCAAATCAACCGTTACAAATGTAATTAAAGTGTTTGGGGAACGTTTGTCGACAGCCAGGAAGTCTGGATCGGGGGGAAATCGAAAACCGGAAGCCGCTGAGACGACAAAGAGAGTTGCCGGTAGTTTCAAGCGAAACCCTAACCTCTCTCTCCGAGATGCCGCAAATAAGCTGGGTGTATCGTCTACAACCGTGCATCGAGCCAAAAAACGAGCCGGACTATCGACTTACAAGAAGGTAGTGACTCCAAATCGCGATGATAAACAAAATACGACGGCCAAAGTGCGATCCCGGAGGCTGTACACGACGATGCTGACGAAGTTTGACTGCGTGGTAATGGACGACGAAACCTACGTCAAAGCCGACTACAAGCAGCTTCCGGGACAGGAGTTTTATACGGCAAAAGGAAGGGGAAAGGTAGCAGATGTTTTCAAGCACATGAAACTGTCAAAGTTCGCAAAGAAATATCTGGTTTGGCAAGCCATCTGTACCTGTGGCTTGAAAAGCAGCATTTTCATAGCTTCCGGGACTGTCAACCAAGAAATTTACGTGAAAGAGTGTTTGAATAAACGTCTGCTGCCTTTCCTGAAGAAACACGGTTGTTCCGTACTGTTTTGGCCGGATTTGGCATCTTGCCATTACGGTAAAAAGGCCATGGAGTGGTACGCCGCCAACAACGTGCAGGTGGTTCCCAAGGACAAGAACCCTCCCAACACGCCAGAGCTCCGCCCAATTGAGAAATACTGGGCTATTGTCAAGCGGAACCTAAAGAAGACCAAAAAAACTGCTAAGGGCGAGCAGCAGTTCAAGGCAAACTGGCTTTCTGCGGCAAAGAAGGTGGACAAGGTGGCTGTACAAAATCTGATGGCAGGGGTCAAGCGTAAGGCCCGGCAATTCGGATTTGGAAAAGCGGAAGCCTAACTGAATATTTTTCCTGAATTTTATACTAATTGAACTTGAAAAAGAAATTTAATTTGATTTTTTAAATAAACGATTTCACCGATTTACACGCGTTTTCCCTTGACCAAATTTTGACCGTATCACCCTTTATTAGCATGAAACTTTGCATAATTGTTTTTTATGGGCAATGATTCACATTTTTGCTAAAATTCTGTCACGGGTCGGTGCTAATATGTCATTTGTTTTTGTATAATTTCAGGTATTAATTTTCCCGACGGTTCAACCAATTATGGAACGGTCAATGTTTAGTGCCAGGTATCGGTATACCGTACGGATCAGCCAAGGCGATGGACCTAGGAAGCAACTAATATTTTCATTCTATATGTTCTTTTCTTTCAGTAAATCGATATCTCTTACTCTTTCCCTCTCCATCTCTTTCTATCCCTATTTGTATTTGTATGTATCGGTGTACTAGTTTGGACATTTTGCGTCGGCTAGTCACAATTGCGACATGCTATACGGCAGTGGCGTCGCGTCCACATGTGCAACCTGTGCACGACACATGTGTAAATAATTTAAAAAATGCGTTTAGATTTTTATAGATTTTATGGTCACATTATAGCTGTACTTCTTTACTCCAAACCACAAGTGACCATGAATACACTAGTTTATAGTGTGGATCAATTAAATCTTCGACCTTGGTTTGCTTCAAAAAGGGTTAACTTCAGTTCGGATGGTCTGCCTAATCTCTAATGCATTGATTTCTAAGCATGTCGATAACACTACCATGACAAAACTCGTTAAATAGTGCACCTAAAAGCGAGCTTTTTTGGGTGGCGGGTGGCAAGTTTGTGAATGGTCAAATGCCTGATGTCAGCCAAGCAGACCTTCTATCACCTTTACTCGGACAGCAACGGACATCAAGGCCTTAACCTGATTGGTATGGTATGTATGGGACAAAAGTTCGAGTCGTGTCTCAAATCCATGTAATCATTCACAAATGCCTAGAAAAAAAATTTCACTCGCAGTAATCATAAATGGATCAAAATGTGACAAACGGTTCGAAAAAATGCCACCCTACTGCGTTTATTGTGGACATCACTATTTTCAAGTGGATTTCGTTGTTCGCTACGTTATGACAAGTTCTGGGCACCAATATGAAGTTTGTTTATGTCTTTCACATCATCATAAGGTATTCAAAGATTTGTAATGGCAAAACTACTTAAAAACTAAACAAGGTTTGCCTCATTACTGAATCAAACTTTTGCCCAGCCGGTGATGCAAAAGTTCGTTTTAAACATTCTTCTTAAGAACTCATTCTAGGCTTAGCCTTACTAAACATTAATTAAAGCTCTGTTGGTGGTAAGCTCCAACTCGAATTAACTTTAAATACCGTCCCAGTCTGGAGATCTGCTAAATATTTGCTTAAAGTCGTATCGATTAACTCGGATGTCGACATCAAAGCAGCCGGATATTCTTGATCGGGATTTAATCCGAGGATAATACCGGTTGGAGCTTACCACTTTGTAAGAGATATTTGTAAATTTTTAATTCTCGATTACTTTTCCGAAGGGACGTATCAGCTTTTGTAAACAATGCATTTGATCGTTAATTTGGCGTAACCGTAGCTCGCTCAAGCATGCTGACACTACCATCAGATCGGTGAAATTTTCCTCTACCTGATAATGGTGTTAGCACAGACAAACAGACATAACACTCGTAAGTTGTTCATCGAACAAGCATTTAACGGTCATTTTAAAAGTATCGTAGTTGGTAGTACCGCCACCTATGGCGCGCATAGTCAATATCCTTGCGTTTGACGTTTACACACTACCGCCATCTGTTCAGTTTACTACCCACCACAGTGTACTCAACAGATGGCGGTAATGTTATAGCGACGATGTTTTACAATGAGAAATATGCAATGTGTTATGTCTGTTTGTCTGTGGTGTTAGTATGCGTGGGCGAGCTACCGTTAACGCCAAATCGACGATCAAATGCATTGTTTTCAAAAACTTACGTTCATTCAAATAAGTCATCGAGAATTATCTAGTCCCCGGCAAGATGACAGATAATCTTAGTTTCACGTATACCCACTTGCAAATAGTAGATGTCGCCACACAACGTAAACAAAGGGATTGTCCTTCACCACTACAATAGTATTTCTCTATGGGAAACCATCCATGTGTGGATGACAAACAACAGGCAAGAATGCTATATGAATAGCACGAATTTATGGTTTTCGTGGTGAAATGAAATAAATCTAAACGAATTGAAACCGATTGATGGAGGTTGATTTTCTTGACGATAGAAAAACTCTGCTGTCTTCTATTCTATTTTGCTCTTGAATTTAATCAGGCTGCAGATAATTGGTTTTGACCATAGAGGTGCGATGAAGGCTTGCCATGAGCCGTATGAATAAAAAGAGTTTACTTTCCCGTGTTTCTATCTTCTTGTGTGTTCTTGTGTGTTCTTCTGATATGCAAGATTTCCGAAACTGAACTGGAAATACTCATTAATCACCACAAAAATTCCAACGTTGGGAAATTTTCCGAACGGCTTGAAAATAGCATCCTATAAGCATCTGCAGCATTCATCAACATGTTTTTTTTATAACAGGACATATTTTGGAGCAGGATGCAGTAAACAATCATCGCAATATATTGATAAAATTGTGTATCGATTTTTATTTCAAACTCCGCCTTGAGGAATATGTCGAAAACATAGGAGGCATTAAGAATTCCATCCACAAAAAAAAAATACAAAATTGATTTTATTTTGCGTCGCGACGAACATTTTGTAAATCCATTTAAAATTGACAAAATAAATAAAATTATATTATCTAAATCTAAATAAAGTGTCTCGCAAAAATATACATAAAATAAAATTAAGTGCTTCTGTTTTGTTACACACGTTAAAGCAAAGCTTCAAGAAACAGATGAGTCATAAGTTTGTATGTTATATTATTTAGTTACACAGTTATGGGAATAGTCACTATGACAACTCACTCTGGAAAATTTAGTAATCATATAAGTGAAGTGGTTGTTAATCAGAATTTTCTAAAATATCAGCTAAAATTGAGTTTTGACGAATGGTCGTAGATCCGTTGTCGCAAAAAAAATGAAAATTTAGTCAAACTGGACAATATATCACATATTTAGCTTAAATGCATTTAAGGCCTTCGACAGACGTACAAAGTACGCCGTTGTACTAATTTAAGCTTGTACCTCAAATTATACATTTTGCATTACTAGCTGCGTATAATTAGTACGCTCTTACTCCTTGCAAAACCAATCATCTTTGTTCATCATCGACTATAATAACAATAGCCTTGATCAATTCTCATTTGTTCCAATAAATTCGATGACAATCATATAATTTTGTTTTACAAATCATATGTTTCAGCTTTTGGTTCTGACTAATCAAAACGACATTTCTTGCAGGCATTTCTGGAGTTCCTATGTCGTTAATGTTAATTTTTACGTTGGACGTCGCGTGTTCGTTTTGGTTGGCACGCGACAATAAGATGAATTTTAAACAATTATTTTATTTACTGTACATCATTTCCAAATTCGCCCTATTCAGATAAAACTTCTGGAATTTGTGAGTTTGACAGAACCACGAGCACCAAATTGTCGGGGTACACTGGCAATATACTGGAGCTGTCATGTTGCCCCCGAGTTGAGAATTATAGATCCGCTGTATGGAATTATGTTGACTCCAAATGCTTGAACATTTGTAATAATTTGATTTTTTCATCTAATGCCACGTTTACACTGCAGCCTATATTACATGATATACAGTATCTTGATATCAAACGTCATACATATTATTTACAGTATGAAGATGGGCTATATATACACGTAATATAGGCTGTAATGTGAATAGGTATAAGGTCGAACTTTTGCCCACCTTTCTCTATTAAATATAAAATTTGAATGTAAACGTTATTTCAAAACTATCAAAATTTAGGTAGAATAAACTCAGATCAGAAACCTACTCAAAAATGGGTAAACTAAATTGGGAGTTTCAAGTTGACAAACAGAACACATTCACCGGAATTCGATCTATGTTGTTCATTTGTCAACTTGTCACTCCCAACTTTATTTAGCCATGTTTGGGTAGTTTCTTTTTTGGTCGACCTTAGATGATTTTACCCTAATTTGGGTAGTTTTAAAATAGCGTGTATAGTTGTTGGTGAAATTCCGTATACATCGTTTGTCAGTTTTTATGTTTATATTATTTTATACATATTATTATAAATTGTAAATATTTTAGACAGGGTATTATAAATTGTTATGCTCTCACTCACTGTCTAAGGAATTGAAATTTGTTTTAAACTAACAATCAAAGGACAAATTATGCCAAAATGCGCCTTTCAATAGAATTAAGTCTTGTAATAACGCATATTGCGAAACATTTGGTGTAACAATGAATAAAGGTACTCTTTGAAAAACGCTCTTTTCGAGGTTAGCAAGGCGATAATAAATAAGATATTACAAGCGTAACTATTAAAATCGACGTATCTGCTTTTGTAAACAATCTCTTCAATCGACTATTTGTCTTAACTGCTAACTCACCCAGGCAAACAAACACCATCATCAGGTAGGGGAATCTTTCCCTACTAGCTGGTGTTGTTAGTTTCTGTGAGTGAGCTAGCAGTTACCACAAATCGTCGATTTAAGTGATTGTTTACCAAATCAGATACGTCGATTTGAACAGTTATGCTTAGATGTTAAGCATTTATTGTAACTGAAATGGGCTACGATTAATTGACGGCAAATAAATAAATAAATTAAAACATTCTAATATCTCAGCATTCTACCAGCTTTCGTTGAAACATTAACTGTTTTGTGCATTGCATTGATCACTCATCGCACGCTCAATCCAAAGAAGAACAAACGTAATTTATTATCAGCTTGTCACAGTATATGAACACAATGACAAAAAAGTTACAGCTCCTAATAGGTGAATGGATGATTGGCGCTCTTTCATTCTCGCTTTTTTCATTCCGAACTCTTCTCTCTATTCACAAAAATTATAATAATACGAAATTATGGAAAAGACCAATGAAACGGGTGCGGGAGGGTGGCCGCCGATGGAGAACCGACAGTAAAACGAACACGCAAGAAAAACAAATGAGCCAAAGCGAGAAAGAAATAACTATCACCGTTAGCTAGAGCAAGTGAGGAAGCCCCAACTCGCTCAGCAGCTACGGTACTAACCGATCGACTGTGAGATTCACAAACACGTGTTCAGATATGGGCAAGGAAGCAGCGGTGGTGTGCGTATGTTTTCTCGTTTTTCGAGTATTGTGTGGAGTAAAATGTCAGCCATTTCGCATTGAAAGTGACTACGCTGCAAAATGTTCAATTCCACCGTGGCTCACAAAGTGTTGGCAAAATTTGGAGAGCATAGTTTACGGTTAGGTAAGGATTTGAACAAAATATGTTTAACCATTCGAGTTTTCCAATAAGATATTTTGCTCTATTATTGTGTGGAATCAATTAACATCGGTACGGCGTAGACGTTTTCATTTCTTATGCACCGTCTATCGGAGAAACGGTGAACTTGTTCGTTCAGTAGCTCCCGGACTGGATGGATGGCCTACACTGGGGCAGTGTTGCCGCGAAGAAAATTGACTGTTTGGATATTGTTTTGTTGAAAAGCATTGGAATCGTAGGGCAGAGTAATTTTCCAATTTGATTAATTAGATATATTGTTGTTTCATTGCAAGTCATTGAATGATCTTCTTTAGTGTATAGAATAGGGACTCTACTACGGAGAGTTAAAGTTAAGTTTTAAGCAGTGAGATCATTATTTCATGAAATATTTTATAGTTCCTGTTGCCAATTGTTGACCATTGAAAGTAAATTGTTTTCTTGGCATCCTTGTCAATTGTGGGTTCTTGTTGGTTTTTCTCTGCTCTCCGGTTTCGCAGCATGCTGGGCTGGTGCAAGATGGTATATGTTAACATATACATTCTTGGCGAGAGCGAGTCGCTGCTGCGAGAGCCGAGTGCGATTTGATGTTCGGAAAAAGAAAATGGCCGCCGTCGCGTGTGTGTACATCAGCACTTTGGTAGCGCTCTTGGCATAGACGTTTTTGTTTTTCCACGTAATTTTTCACCTTCTAAGCGCGGTTCATCGACACGGACGAGCTACGAGATTTGTGTTTCTGCTGTGATTTTTCGCGTGTTCCGGAACTCCAGGAGCGGTATCCGCCGGACAAGAAGGAGAATACCTTCGACATACCCTGGAAAACGGCAAGAAGTAGTGTGCTCGGTCGCATCCGGAATAATCGGTGTGTTGTGAGTTTCACATATTTTTTTTTCTTCGATTCCTTGCTCGCTCGGTTCCTCTTCCTTTTTGATGGGTTTGAAGCGCAGAAGAGTGTGCTGCCTATTTTGCCAGACAGGGTGAAGTCCCATCAGAGAAGAATTTCATATTTTCAGTGCTTGAGTTTGATTTTTTTTAATCCAAGAGAAACGAACGTGAGTTTTCGGGTTTTGTGCGGTTTAGTACTCGTGAAGGGAATGGTGGCGAGGTCGGGAAGAAGAACGCAACAACAACAATAGCAGCAACATCAGTAGCAGCAAGCAGAAGAAGAAAAGAGGCAAATTTCTGTGTCTATTTCGCGATCGGAGGATGAAGTGAGTGATGGGTTTGGAAAACGGGAAAATTTGAGGGTGATTGCAACCAAAATAAGGTGCATCTAGTGATTCCAAAATAATTCGGCCAGGATCCGGAATTGAGTGTAATAGTTGGCCAAATGCTAATGCTCCAAAATTCGACCTGAAATGTGATAGTGAGTGGCGTGAGAAGTGTGATTTTTTTTGGTATTCAGAAATGTGACTGGCAGAATGCAATGGCAGAGACGACGTGGATTTTTCTTCCAACAACAAGACCTACTGTGGGCAGAATTCTGGATTTGATCCGGTTCAAACCGATTCGATAATATCACTTCTAGTGAATTGGAATTAATCTATTGCTTATGAAGGCACCAGCTGGTGAGTGTGCTGCGGAACGCAATCCCGAACATGTGACTGGCTATTAGTGCTTCCTGTGGCATATGTGTCATCTTTTTCCCATGTGATTGTAAGCGATTGGCTTTAAGATTAAATTCGGTGTAGTTCTTCGTTTTGCATCATGAATGTTGATCGCATGTTGTGTAATTTTCGGGTAGTTATCCACCATATGGACCTCCACCATGTTCCTACCACATTGTGGCACGCATTGTAAAAGATATAACACATGTGGTTTTAAAGGCTTGTCTGTATGAGCTCTCGAAAATGGACTGACTTTGTTTCAATAAGTAATCTATAAAATTCAATATTTATGAATCGGGACTATATTATAACTAATTCCAAACTTCATATAAATTCTTCTCATTAGAATGGACTTTGAATATGTATTAACATGTTACGTAAGAAAATCAATCCAATCTTTCGACTACTCTTCCAATGCAATATTCAATGTTATAGTTTTATAATCAGATTTTTTTTTTTGCAAAACACATTCTTTATTACAGAAGTTGAATTTCAAATAGCAAACAGATAATTCTAATGCAATTACTCCTAATTTATAACGAATTGAAATTGCATAACCAAATAAAAAGTATTCTGGTTGAATATGTACACGAGTAACTAAGGGATTAGCAGGAAAATACGATTAGTTTGTTAATTATGTAGCGATACAAGAAAAAAGTCGAAAAAAAAAAAATTATTTCAAGGAGTTGTAGGTCAATTCAATTTAATTCTTTAATTTTTGTTTTTATAAGAAGTGAGGATATATATTTTCTTATGAGCTGATATGATAACTTTTCGGATGTTGTTTAGCAGTTATAAAAGAAAGTTAAAAATATTTATTTATTAGTAGGTCCTTGAGTGTTATAATTTGGCCCTTCGATGCTTTGAAACATGATGTATCCTCATACAAAAAATGTTTTTCGGGTTTGTCCTCATTTAGGATGACTACAAAAATGTCAATATATACCACCATATTTTTATAGTTTTTTTTTAAACCAGTTGCACTAAACTTGGTTACAATTTTAGATCACACGGTTAAAATTATGGACGATGCTTAAAACAGATTTGAGTCTATTTTAAGTATAGCTGTACTATCTTATTAAAATTTTGAAGTTTTTGACTATCTTATTAAAATGTTTTTTTTAGGAGAATATTAATTATAATACAGAGAACCTAGCTATCGTAAATCATCAATTTTGAGGAAAGGCCTTCGGGCATTTTCATCCATTCTTGTATTTGAACTGTTAATTTGCAAACATCCATCTTTTTAAAGCTTATGGGCAGTGACGTCGCATTTTTTACAGTTCTTCGATTTTAATAACGCGAGCAAATTAATATGAATACATCAGTGAAACTAGAATATCCTGTGCGCATTAGAACCGATCTGAATATAAATATGACATCAAGATGGGTATTGCCAAGCCGGAGACGGGGGTTTCGATTCCCGGTTCGGCCTAGATTTTTTTGGGTTGCTTGGAAAACATACACTTATCCAGTCAGTAATTTTTACCAAGTTTTTGAATTGCGAAACTGTTCGGTAAAATTTAAAAAATTGTGAAAAATTCAAAGTTGACAAAATGTGTTACGAAAATTTACAGACTTTAGTTTTGTTAACCCCGTTTAGTAAGGAAAAATAAAATTCGTCCATTTTATCGAATCTTTACGAATTACGGTAATGTGAATTTTGACTCCTGTAAAAAATCTAAGTGTGCGATATACATAGTTCGTACAGTTGCTGGCATAGAAAGCTCCCAATTAATAACAGTGGAAGTGGTTCAAGAACACTAAGTAGGCGAAAGCTCGTGTAAGAGCATCAATACAGAAATAAAAAGAAGAGTGCTATAATAACTGTCAAAAACCCACGCTTTAAGTTATCTTGAAATCCCGCTTGGAGAACGTTGATATTGTTTATAACAATAGTAATGATGGTCCCCAAAATTCTCAAATTCATCATCTGAAAATACTGAACTTCCTATCTTCAGTTGTAACCAGCAGAATGTTACATTCAATGCTAAATTTTTTTTGGTTATAGCTTGCCAGACCTCACTAACCGAAACATTTTCAAAATTCCGGAAAACCTTCAAGCAATCCCTTTCTGTGCGCCGGATTGGTCTGACTGGGTAGAGAGAATCATGCCAAAATTTATTACGTTTTATTTACTACCCTTGCGCCATCGCCCATCTCCACTCCCACACTTTCTGGCACGACGACGACGGATGGCCACATTGGCTCGTACGCTGACTCGGAAAGTGTTGGTTCGGATCGTCGGGCTTTGGCTCGCTTCCATCAGTGCACGCAGCAGCAGCACCAGCACTTTAGCACCAAAACTCAGCAGGGAAGCGAAAGTATGTCTGGGTGTGTCCTACATAAAACATCTTGAATTACGAAAATTATTGCCATTCCAGCGTAATATTCTTGCTACGATTATGGAGCTGGCATCTCCATTTTCCTCCTAACGTTGATGTTAGTGTTATTATTATTTTGGCCACTTGGAGTTTTTCTCATGTTGCTGAAGATGGCCTTCTACTGTCGCTGTTATGAACGAACATCATTACGTTGCTTCTGCAATTACGTAATTGTCTAAATAATAGTTCTGTTTCCTGCTTTTTTCGTGTGTATGTGTTTCAGATTCAATCTGCCGACATATTCTTTAGGTTTGGTCAGCAAGACAAGGTGCACGACAGGGTCGCTTCGGCTCCGGAATATCTGCAATTTAATCTCTCCACGAGGCCGAATGGAAAATTTGCTGACGGCAACCGGGTGGAAACATTTTTCTTTATGACTGGCATTGATTTCATATCCAATTGAATCCACTTATTTCGATAGGCTTTTTTGCCGTTCTCTATCTTCTTTCGTAAGAAACGGTTTCAATTTGCTCAATTGATGAAAATTGAATTTTCCTTTGGGTTTTTTTTTTCAGTGCTGTGTTTTAAAGCTTCTTGTGTACTGTATTATTTACGGCATTGTGTTTTCTCCGTACCATAACCATATTTTCGACATTTTTTTTTTAACTTAATATAACTCGCGGCCAGTAGGCTGTGGAAATTTTACGTCTTCAAAAGAGTTGTTTATTTTGTCAAGGCAAACAACTTTGTCCAATACATCAGGTCTCCAAAACGTCAGCGAAAGAAGTTAGATTGTGGCGCTATCTTTGCGGAAGAGTTTTGAACTATTTATTTATGGCAATAGATGGTTCTTATTATGGTGAGAAACTTTATCAAAGACACCAAGTCGCGGAAATGCTTCGTTTCAGAGTTATTAATTTTGCTCTGCTAGATTGCATTTCTGGCCCAGTGTGCCCTGATGGGAATATAAGTATCCCCCGATGAACACGGTGGTGTTTTCAGTCAATGCAGAAATATAACTTTGAAATGGTAATGAAATTACCATACATTCTATGGTTGACAGTTAACACAATTACAAATAAATTGATTTGGTCATATGATCATAGGATACCCTCAATTGATTTACCACATACTATTTGTGGGTTTACAGTACATTTTTGCTACAGAACAGCTTATACAGCCAAATATTACTGTACACAGTCAAAAACAAGCTAAATGTGCTTTTAACCTGCTAAATTAACCGATGGATTTAGTGTGATGGTGGAAAATTGATTTTCTATACTTAAGATAACTCGAACTCCCTTTTCTATGGTAAAAATAATAGTTTTTTTAAATGCTGTAGATTTTTAAAAGTCACGCATCGCTGTTTCTTGGCTATCCTTCAACATATTGAAGTGATTTCTTGTACTGATAATGGGATATCCACCATTTCAACTTGTCCCCTTGTACTCATTTCGATTTGCCCAGTACGGTGTTAAAATTTGGGACAATGCTTGAAATGTTGAGGATATTTTTTGTAACCCCATTTTTAACCGGGTTTCTCTATATCATCACTCCAACTAGCCTTCATGTGCTTCCCTAGTAAAAAATAGGCTAAAAACAGAAAATTTAGATTTTTTTTTAGAATATTGAAACATTGCCCGAAAAATGTGTGTTGTAAACTTCATATAACATTAAAATAAACAAAGTTGAGGAGCACGCTACGCTGTTTGTAACTACCTGTTTTAACAGCCATAGGATAGTTTAAGTTAATATTATGCTGTTAAAAATAATTATAACTCACTTTTACATTTTTCACCTCACACACACAATGTCAACTTCGTTTTCAGTGCTGTACTTGAGGAGTTACAGATTTATACAAAAGAGCATCTATGTAGTTAATATAACTAGAAAATGTATTGTTTTTTTTTTTATAATTAAAATGGTCTAAACATTTAATCAGTGGCGTCGCGTCCACATGTGCAACCTGTGCACGACACGGGTGTAAATAATTTAAAAAAATGCGTTTAGATTTTTATAGATTTTAATGGACACATTATAGCTGTACTTCTTTACTCCAGACCACAATTGACCATGAATACACTATTTATAGTGTGGTTCAATTAAATCTTCGACCTTGGTTTGCTTCAAAAAGGGTTAAATTCAGTTCGGATGGTCTGCCTAATTCCTAATGCATTGATTTCTAAGCGGGTGGCGGGTGACAAATTTGTGAATGGTCAAATGCCTGATGTAAGCCAAGCAGACCTTCTATCCTCTTGAAACATACCACAAATTTTCCACAATTCATGGCGGTTTGCACCACTGGTTTTAATTGAAGCTTTCAGCAGTTTCGCGTTAAACGGAAGCAACACGGACACAGCAGTCTGGTACGCTTTGGACGTTATCATTTGCATTAGGTCCTAAGTAACATTGATAGATTCTCTTCGTCGACTTTCTCTTTCCCTAATAACTTGACCACATAACCGTTTCTTGTCGTGTTTGTCGTATCAGAAGCTAGATAAAAGCTTCTTGTATCGATTTGTGTGCTGAAAATACCTAGGAATGTCTTTACATGGCCGTGGGAATACAAAGAGAAAGTCGATGAAGAGAATCTGTCAATGTCAATGTAACAATGTAATGGAGAATATGTCCCTTGAATTCATGGAGCATTGAAAGATAAAACAAAAACTAATGTGGTTGTATACTAATAACGAACAAAGCTTGGTGCACAGGTAAACAAATGAGGCACGTGACGCCTCTGCATTTAATGACATACTAGTGAATCATACACACTAAGATTTTTTTGCAGGAGTCAGTATTTTTTTACTGGGTTTTTGAATTACTGAAGAAGTCGGTAAAAATTCAAATGACCGTTATCCGTAAGGAATCAATGAAATCGACCAATTTTTTTTTCTATCATTAAATGGGGTTAACATAACTAAGCATATACAAGTTCAGAGCAAATTTTCTAATTAATAAATTTTCCACAGTTTTTTAAACTTTTACCGAACAGTTCCGCAATTCAAAAACTCAGTAAAACCGTACTGACTCGATTAGTGTGTATAAATCATAAAGTATGTAAACTTTCAAAATTGTGAAATAGTTTTGCTCCCTATAATTAAAAACATATTCATAGTAAATTTCATAACTATCACAAATCCTAATACACTAGCTTATTTATTGCCAGAACTCAATGGTGATCATAAATTGGGTTTAATTTTCCATGTTAACAAACTTCATAAAATACTGTTGTATTGTAGGAACATTCCATCATGGAACATCATGTGGACGTACCACGTCATGCTGATATGAAAGATGATTTTGTGAAGGTTCGAACAACATATGAAAAGTTTGTTCGGCATTCAAACCATCGTAAGCGAAAGTGATGATCGATAAATTTATTGTTCTCTATATGTATACAAAGGAAGCCATTCCAACTCTTGGAGCCATTAGATGATGACTTTGCTAATTTGAGAAATGACCTACCAAATGGTTTCTAAGCTAATCCAAGTTCCTTCAAGTCATACAGCCAAACTCGTTACTCTGGCATCCGTAAGATTCTAGGGTCGTTTTTCCTCTTACTGGTTCATTAACGAACGACAAAGGGGCAGTACAACTGACTGACTCATGCGAGTTGATTGCGTTCTTTTCATCCCGCATTTCTGCAGTCCGGTGGGTTTTGGCACGTCGTTGTTGCTCACCCCGATCTCTCAAATCATTCCATCCCCTCTCACATGCTCCACGTCGAAACATTTGGCACTGGTTTCATTCTCTACCATCGTATCGTCGAAATGGGGCTGCCTTGGAAATTCAGCAATCGATCGCACTACGGGGCGTTTATTATTATTATTACTGTTGTTATTATTATACATTCAATTCACTTTATTGGGGCCTCAAAACAAGTTTAGCTCGGAAATAGTTTGCTGCCTTTGGCAAAAACATGTGCTTCCCATCGACAAGCTTGGCACATGAGAATTGTAAAGTAAGCCAGCCAGTTTCGTTTGTTTGTATGCGAAAAAAAGCGTTTTCGGCATGTGTAATGTACGTGCCTAATTGATGCTTGAAATAAATAATGTATAAAAAATAGTGAACCAAAATACCGTCACCATCGTCGTCATCTTTATAAACATTTCAACAAAATGGCCGACCCACAAGTATTTCCAATAGCGCCGTGTCTCGTTATTCATACCGACATTGCCAGCATGTTGTTGTGGGGCTTTTGGCGATGTTGGCTCTGTTTGGTGTTTGCGATTCAAGTCGAGAAGTTGTGTACACACACGGCATGTAGGTATGCCTCTCTCTGTATGCTTATAACACGACCGCTTCTTTTTTTTTTTGGTCGTATTTTGCAGTTGCAATTTTCTTGTGCGCCTTCGCTTTTAGTACCTACATTTCGTCCTTCTTAAGAGAATCGACCGGAATCTCTTCAGTAACTTTCCGCCCAGATGGCTGGTGGAGGAGGGCATGAGAGGGGCAAATTGAAGCAATAAACGATGAAAACGAAATGTGCGTTGGTTCTGCAGACAAACTTTGCGCTGAAGAAGAAATAACGGAGCTTTGTCCAGGGCCAGGCATTGCTTTGCTCAGTGTTGTAGTCAGATGGTGCTATTGTGGTGGAAATTGGGTGCAATCTTAACTTTGGAAAAAGGATGGAAAATTTAACATTATTAGTTTCATCAAATTATGTTACCATGTGAAAAGGGGTATGTGTAGGCGTAGCTTTAGACGAGGTGAATAATTCAAGAGCCACATGTGAAAAGGGCATACAAGCTTTTTGTAAACAATCATTTGTAGGCCCTTTTCTCGCCAACCGAGGGTCGTCCACGCAAACCATCAATATCATCAGGAAGGGGAATGCTTCTCTGACCCGCTAATGTTGATGGTTTGCGTTGGTGTCATATGGGTCATAAGAAGGTTTGTTTACAAAAAGCTTGTATGCCCTTTTCACATGTTGTTCTTGAATTACTTTTCTCAGTGATCAAGTCACGGTCTATACAAGTTTCCGAAAAAAAAGTATGGACGATTGTCTAATGTTCTTTGAGCACATTCACATTGAGCGATTTCTAAGCCAGTACCATCTTTGCATTAATATAATTGTGTGGCAAGTACAATCACACTCTATGCCAGGCCATCCCAACAGTGGCGTTTAATGTGCCAAATTAAGAAAAAATGTTCTTTGGGTGGTACGCGGTACGTTTATAATATTTTTCCAATCAGATTACCTGATTTTGGACAAAGTAATAAAAGAGCCTAGCATGCAAAAATTGCATTAGCTATCAGAATTTAAACATTAAAACATGATTAAGTAGGGGAAAGGGCTCTAATGTTGGCCTATGGATCTAACATTGGGCCCATCGCTAAAAATCTGCTATTGATCAATTTTATCTAGATGAACGCGTCATTGGGACGGTACTAATGGATATTTTTAGTTGCTATTGAAAATTTAATCGCTTGCTGGATTTATGTATGGGCCCAAATTAGGGACACTTAGGCCGACATTACATACATTTCCCCTATGTGACTAAAATACGCGGTTTTACGCTTATTTTTGTGTCTCTTATCAGGTATTAAAAATTTCCAAACTAAATAAAGAAAACAAGGAAAGATCTTTCTAAATAGCTCACTGGCGTCACGAAAAGTTGCAGCAACTTGTTTATGACTGAAATAAGTTATATAGATGTTGCCGGAACTGTTAAAAAAAATTGTGCTCCTCAAGGTTCAGCAATGTTTCCAAATTCTACTTTTTATTTAGTTTTTAAGAACAGCGGTCAGCTGATTAGTTGTTTATAAGAAACTTAAAATTATTGGCGGCTCTCCAACACTGGTTGCATATTGATCTCAGTAACTGTTACCGAAATCTGAAAAAGATGAACGAGATTAGAACAACTCGTGGGTCGAATAGGAAGACTTTATGTAAACTCGTTGTGGGTTGCACAAAATGAGGTTGCGGGTCGTATGTTGGGCAGGCCTGCTATATGCCCAGGAAAGTGGAAAAAATTTCAACCCGAAAAAATCCGAGACCGGACCGCCCTTTACCGACTGAGCTAAGGGATATGGTGGGGCCAAAGTGTCTACGTAGTTTATAAATAGTCCGTAGTGATTTTTAGTTTTCTTTTTTCCAATCGGTCATTCAAAGTCATATAAATTATACACTTGATGTAAATTTAGGTGCTCTGGGACTGACATATACGAGCGTAAATTTTGACATAAAATGGAGTCATAATAGACGCTCAATCAAACGTACTTTAGAACTTTTCAGTCTCGGAGCACTTAATTTTACATGACATGTTTGTTTACGTCTCATCCTTTATGTCAAAGTTGGATTGCGTCACGTGTGAGATTAGGTATTTCTAAGTGTGTAGCCATTGAAGACATGAAAACACTGTTTTGCTAAATGTTCACTATAGTTACTGTTATCGTCCCATGCATAATGTTATTTATGTTATTTCTAGTATTCTTATGTTGGATATGATTTTCTCAATCCAGAACCTAATGCTAAATCAATACAAAAAATAGGCCTTTTATTATGTAGGCATTCTCTGAAGATTTAAATGTGCCTTAGTCGCGATTAGACGTTTGTTTTCTATCATCGGAATTTGTCTTGCCATTTTGTCAGCGTTTCGGCTGGTACCCCTGCGTAATCTGCCAGCGTTTCCGTTGGAATTATCTCTTGATTGTTCTTAGATCTAATGTTGAGCCTACTAAGCACAATCCGCCCTTTGTCTTTATTTTTCAAGCGGACTGTTTCACAAAATTCTAAATTTATTTAACTTTCCGTACGTACCATAAGATTTGATAAAGAGTAACAATTTTTTTTTCTATTCTTTAACACTCTTGGGTCATTCGTGACTTGTCCGAGGTGAGATTTGAACTCGTGACTTTGGCGTGAGAGGTATGGATGTTAACCACTACGCTGGGGTCGCCCCCGAGAGAGTAACAAATTGTTGAGATATTGTTTACAATATAACACTGCTTATTGACCCCAAACTCGGCCTACGGTTTCTAAACTCTGTCTAACGCATTCAAACGTCATTGAATTCACTTCGGCCTATCGGCTGAATATAAAAATTGATTTGGTCGGAACACTTCTTTTGTTTATGAGAATAATCGGTTCAAACATTCATATTACGCGTTCTTAATGACTTCGTTCGGTAGCTTTTGAACTAAAGTATCGTACCAATCGCATAATTGACTTGTTAACGCCGACAATCATGGATTTATTTTATGTTTTCTGCTCGATAGGCCCAACATTGGCGATTAGGCCGAAGTAGTTCTCTGCCCTAGTTCAGTTTAGGTTTTTTTTTTGTACGGATTTAGCAATCGTGTTTACCATTAGTGATTAAGATTGTGAAATTGGAAATGGATCACTTTCCGTTAGCCTAGCCTATCAATGTATTTATGTGAATATTCATTTTGTGAGCCCTTTCCTTTATTGTTATTGAAATTTGTGTACCGTAAATGGCCATTTAAAAACACATTACATACGTACCATTCAAGAATTACATTCGCATTGATAAGGAACCTTTCTTAGCTGAGTCGGTGAAGGTGAAGCTTCATATAAAGAAGGAGCGTAGTGGAGGCTGCAGTTTAAAATTTCGGTCAAGAAATTCTGTGGTTTGCCAAATTACTGGCTTGTTTGACAATAGCAATGCAAAAATGGTATACCTTGGACCCCCGGTAATCTGAGTAGGCTTAGGATGCTCAAAATGCTCATAGAATGCTTAAAAGTTCCAGTTGGGACCTAGTAGCCAAATATGAAAAAGAAGACAAGAGCCCAAAAGTCATCAAAAAATCTGGCTACCGGTAATTCGATTTTTTGACCATCTGAGAAAAAAAAAAAGAAAACATTCAAGGGATAGTTCAAGTTTTTAGCTCATGTCCCAACTGTACACGCCCTGTTATACCCAGAATATTATCCACAGATACAACACTGACGTTCACTATACATTTTAGCCTCAGTGGCGATACAAAAACGACGTCCACAACTTTTTCGCATTTTTACCCGCTTTCCCTCTTGTCCCTTTTCCCAGCAAGTAGGTTCCCCCTCTTCGATAATGAACGTTATTTTTGAACAACTCCTTACAACTTTTTCGTTCCTCGTGGACTTGTTCGCTCCAGGTCTTCGGCACGCATTCCATTTCTTACTGAACGAAAAAAACCAATGTTTCGTCTTCGCTGAATTGTATACGTACAATCCGATGCCAAGAAAGAGCAACGCCATAGAATCTCGTTCCTGGAGTTTTATGGCGTTTCAGTGGCAGTAAGTAGAATAAGAAAAAAATAAAAAAAGAACGGAGTTCTGGTTATCAACACAAACGAAAAGTAGTGGAAAGAGACATGAAAAATAAATGGGAAAAATAACACGAGGGGAACTCAGCATGGAAGGCATTGATCAGGTTCAGAGAGTAGCAGAGAAGGTGCATGGCCAGTCAGCCCGCCCCGCTACGGATGACCCCGAAATTGAGTGGAAGAAAGTTGCAAGAAAGAAAAAGACAAAGAAAATGAAGATTATAATTGTGTGACTATCGGATAAACAAGTTTGAAACCTCGTGTGCTCGTGAACGAAACTTGCCTGCCTACCCGCCCCGTTCTGGTCTGGTCAGGCCTGCTCTATGTGGCTCGTGTGATCCCGGGAATACAGTGAACATGTTCTGCTGAGTCACGAAAATCACATTTCTCGCGCGACCTGAAACCTATCACATTTCGGTGCTTGTGTATTTGTGTCTGGAATATGTTTTTAATTGCGGGTTCTTTTTCTTGATTGCAGGTGCAAAAGGTGATTCCGGGTGATTATCGTCTTTATTTCGTTGTTGCAATTTTTGAAACAATCGACGTTTCATGGAATAATGCGTCCTTGCAAGCCACACCATCGATGAGGCAGTGTACTGGATGTGAAAGTAAAATTCTGTAAATAATTGTGTATAGCAAGCAGCTCATTAGAAGAAAGATGAAAAAGTGAAATTCAGTGAGTTTTCTAAACATAGTAGCTATGACGTACTAATGTATAAGTGAATTACGCCCTTCGATAGTGTATGTAGTGATGAAATAAAGCTGTCTTAATGAAGAGAAGAAAAAAAATCTGCTGTTTCTAGTGCTAAAAAGTAAAAATCATTTGCTCATGATAAGTGGTATTCGGCCTGAGCAAGTCTATCAACGGAAAGTGTAGTGGAAAATATTTCCGATAGTGAAGATGCTCGAAGCTCGTGAGTGTCACAATTTTGGCAGCCGAGCTTGAAGATAGTGAAGAAGAATAATTACTACGAGGCAAAAAGAAAAAAAAAATCATATTTCAATCAATCAACTGTGTGAACAACTGAGGAAAAATATGCTGACTTCGGAATGAGATGGAAGCGGCTATACGTTCTGTGCAGCAGGTTGGGCCACCAGGCCAGAGGGCCGACACTGGCCCATCGCCGCAGCCTCCTCCAACGATGTCATTTCAGCAACGTGTACCACCCGGTGCTGCGCAAATTCATAGGTATGTCTATTTCTGAGTTAACATTGCATATTGATGTTCAGTGTGTCCTGTTAGTCTTAACAACAGTAGTTTGTTGGGTATTGATAGTTTACTGCAACATTCAGTAATATTTATATCTATACAATCCCCAGAATAATCCCTATAGCGTCAATATGTGCCTATCTCGTAAAAGGTAGCAGTAAATTTTACTTTTTCGTATGGTAATGGTAATCCCGAAACCATCGGGATTTTCTCAGTTCATCGAGCTGGTGTATGACACTTGTCCTCCCGGGCCTTAAAGGTCGAAAGTTTGTTTTTCTAGTGATATTATAGCCTTTCGCAACAAAGGCAAAACGTCATTGATGATGTGGAAGATAGTCAACTTTTAGGTCACAACCAGGCTATAAGAAGCTTTGTGAAATACGAGTTCGTAAACAGATCCTATTGTAAGCAATGTAAGCAGAAAAAAAGCAATTCTGATTCCATAATATGAAAAGCTCAGAGAACACAGCAAAAAAATAATTTTAATATTACATCCAATTATGGCCACAACAATTAACAAATGCAGTAAAAGCAGTTCATGCACTGTATTAATGATATTTTTGTCCTTTTTGGCAAGTAATAATACACCATATACACTGGAGTCGCTTTTTACGCGGTTTTTTTTTACGTGGATTTCGGAATTTACGCGGATTCCGGAATTTACGCGGTTTTTTTTTACGCGGGACGTATCACCCGCGTAAAAAGCGACTCCAGTGTATTCGACACGATTGAAGTGCATCCACTTTTATGTGATATTAAAATTTATTTTTTTCTGTGAAGCCCAGTAAAAGTAAAGTAGATTGTGGTCATCGGAACCGGTATCCGGAACATCAGGAATAGATCACTGACCACATAAAATCAGGAAAATATGTAAAATACAGAACTGGTAGCAGCATCACTAATATTTTGACTTTTTTTTCAACTCGTTATCTTCAAAATTTGTTCAGTTTATAAAATTAATTTGTCAGACTTATCCCACGTTTTCTGATGCTTCGAAAAATCTCTGGTCCCAATATTATGCTTTTTTACTTCGTGATCTAAACTTCTAAATCCTAAAATTTTCTAATGTCGAAAAATGATCGGGAAAAATGTTCAAGCTCTAGACATTTTTTTCAAAGACCGGAAATTAAAAAAAAAATAAGCCCGGTAGTTTTAGTATTTGACTAAACATCGAGAAAAGATCACAGATTCTATTTTTTCTGGTCTTGAATGTGGAATAAAAAAAATCCAAGACAAAAACTAAACAATCCATATCCATAATCATAAAATGTTATCCATGTTTCAGAAGCAGTTTAATTTATTGTGGACTACTTGGATTTTACATGTTTATTGTTCAAAATATCGAAAATTATTTTAGGGTGCACAATTTTCTTAATTTATTTGTTTTATGGCGGTAAGCTCCAACTCGGATTAACTTTTAATACCGTCCCTGTTTGGATGAACGGCAAATTTTTTGCTTAATGTCGCAATGTCGCATAAAGCAGCCAGATTCAATCCGAGGATAATACCGTTTGGAGTTTACCACCATTTGAGTTCTTGACTATAAGTCCCAGCTATGGTTCCAGGATTGAAAAAAATGGTCCATAATCTCTAATTTATCCCGGAATCCAGTGGCGTCGCGTAGCCTCACTTTTTACCTGTTGTTGAAAACGTTATTTAGGGTCATTTTTACATTCAAATCAGTTTCAAAGGGCACAGGGTCTTATAGTTTCACTGATTTGTATTAATTCAAGACCAACAATTGAAATGCCCTTAACTCCATTTTGTAAACAAACCTTGTAAGGCCATTTTCTCGCGAACCGAAATCCGCAAAGTCTAACCAACATAATTAACAGGTAGGGAAAATTATCCTCTAATCGTTTGCGGTTTAGGTTTGCGAATGAAGGTTTCAGTTCGCAAGAAAATGGCCTTACAAGGCTTGTTTACAAAATGGAGTTAAGGCCATTTCAATTGTTGGTCTTGAATTGATACCAATATTGTTTTATTTGATTACGTTTTGGGAGTTGCTGAGCAGGTAGATTTAGGTTAGGGCGATGCCACTGCCGGAATCTATTTTTTGTAAGATCAAGATTTAAGTCCTAGCTGCATGCAAAATTTTCTATGTTCAGAAATTTTTCCACGTTTCAGTATAATGAGATTTTTTCTTAGTTGTTTAGGTCGCAGAGTTTTGATTTTCTTCTATTTTTTAATTGCTTCAGAAGTTTCTGTATCCTAGATGTTCAAAATTTATTGTCTTAAAATTGTCAACATTTGTCTAAGTCGATCGTTTTTCTCTCATTCAAGAACATTTTTCAATTCTCATCAATATTTTTTGGTTTAATCACAAATTTAGCGATCTATACCTAAAATCAAACTGTTTGTTTAAAAAATATCAAGGGTGAAAAATAAATGCAAGCTGTGGGGAAATACAGGTTAGAATTGAACCGTGCTCTTGAGATCAAATTTATGGAATCCTCAAACCATTTGTTTCATTTTAAAGTAGCACGAAAAATGTTAGGTTTACGGGCTGGAAAGCGCCTAAGAACGTTTGCAGAACAACTTTTTGCATGCATAGTACAGCACTTTGCAAAGAGAGTGTGGTTTTCCAACTTATCATGGAGTAGTAATCCGCACAAAGAGCGTTGGGAAAAATCATATTCCGTGCGGTGCAGAGAGCGAATCAAATACAAAAGGCAACTAATGTCTCCTCCGTTGCTTAGCACTATAGCATGCATAGGAGGAGATCAAGAAGCAGAGGACCAAGAAGCACTTTGGCTTTCTGCAGGGGTTCTCAATTGCAATCCTACACTTCTCCTACAAATATGCGATGGCTACACTTAGTGCGTTTTCGTTATTTGTGGGTGTGTGTCTTTGTCTTCTCGGCTGCTACGCACTTACATAGTGAGAAAGGTTAGCAAACTTCGTGTTTGTCTGTCTTTAACTTTGTGGATTCCATAAAAATTTCTCGATGTGGGTCGCAATCAACGAAAGTTTGGAACGGTATCATTCCGAGCAATATATGTCACTATTGGCATTTGTTTTAATGTTGTAATTTAAAGCTTTTAAAGTCATTATTTTGTCGCTATTTTTGTTATTTTAGGTTCTGATGTTACATGATGCGTCGTGTGCTTAGTATTATGAGAAACGCGATTGTGATCATTGGAATCTGTATACGGAACATCTGGAATTGAATAGACAGAGTTACATAGAATCAAGAAATTTTGTAAAATATTCACAGAATTAGTTCATACACATCAATCTGATGTGACACGATGAGTCGAGTGCATCCGCGCTAGGTTACTGAAAGCAAAACATAATCATTAATTTTGTTCTCATGACAGACATTGTCACTTATATATTGTAGCCAAATATGACTTCTTACGGCACCGATTCTTAGTGGCCAACCGGGTCAAAATCTTTATGCTACCAGAACCTGAAAGTTAAGACTAACAAACAATTGGATTATAAAAGTATATACATTTAATAAAAACCTTTACCCAAATCCAGGTAGAAATTCGACTTAATATGTGTGTGTGTTTGAACCTCCCTCCCCTTGGCTAGTTTTTAACCTGGACGTTGGTTGGCAGGCCTAATCTTATGCTTCATAGTGGATCATTGGAGACGGTTGGTTTAGGTCCGGCATCGTTGGCTCATGCCGCGGTAGAATAGCGTCATGAGCATGCGATGAGGATTACTGAGTTTCCCCTCTCTGATGAACCACTGCATGAGAAAACCAAAGATCTACATCTAGCAATGATAGTATCACACTTGTTACTCCTCTGTTTGAGAGCCGCGTCGTAGTACGCTTACGTATAGGCACTGACGTTGGGTGCGATACTGGCGGGTTTTTCCGCAAATCACTGTTATTTTATTTTATTTTTCACATATAGATTTATTTGGGTTTGCACGGTAATTAAACTATTGAAATATTTCAGAAAGTGCCCTTCTTCTATTTGCGTGACAAGCTTTCATTGTTGTTTTCATTGAGGAATTATTCAGGGAACAATGATAAACACCATTTTTGTACATGGTATTGTAACCAATCTTATACGTGCTTAATTTTGATTTGGGATAAGTGTTTGAACTATGGCTCGGGATTTCCTTTGTGGCGTGCTTCTATTGTGACATATCCATACGTAATTTTCTGGGACGACATAGTGGAAACGTGTGAGCGTAGTTGGAGCATATACCCTATATAATTTAAAAAATTAGTTAGGAAACTAACTTCAGAGTGAAGCATTTTAGTCACTTGAAGGTGTCACCTAGGACGAACTAATATATAATAAATATAGGTTAAAGTCAAAAAACATCTTGAAACACGTTAAATTTTAGATTACATGCACAAGTACAGGTACTTAATAAAGCATGGGTTATAATTGATTAGGTAGATTAGAGCTTTCAATATTTTTTTTTTAATTAGGCTAATGAGATATCATAATCATCAAACGAACTGAAATAAGAAAATTTAGACAGCCCAATAACATTAAGTAGATTAACAAAAAAGTTAGGATGCGGGGGGTCCGCTTAGGGAAGCAACTAGCCTTTAAAGCAACTGGCAACTAGCCTTTTCATATATTGTCTGTTTATTTTGATGGTTGTTTTAAAATATCAATTTGATATACATAATGAATCAGTGGGAGATGAATTTTAGGTTTCTTTACATTTTGCAGCACAAATCTAGTACTATGTGTCATTTCCTCAAAACCCCCAATAACCGACCTCTTCAATCCCTTCATTTTCATTTTCCCATGGCGTTCAAGTGGTCCGCATAGACTATTCGGCCATTATCCTTCCTTTATCCTCGGCTTTAGATTGACTTGCGCTCCCATTGCCCCATCAAAGGCCATACACAAAATGAAAATGAAAATATATGTGTGTGTGTGTTCAACCTAACTCCCACTGTCCAAGAGAGAGAGAGAGAAAGATTATGGAAAAAATCTGTTAACAAATATTTGTCAAAGTAATGATAATTGCAGGGCTGTTACAACAGGAGCGGATATCGCAAATTTCGCGGATTTCGCGATTTTCGCTGATTTGAATTTTAAGTCGCGAAAATCGCGGAAACATTAAATGATGTCGCGAAAATAGCGAATAGAATGATGTACTGTCACACAAATTGTGGAATTCATTGTAACCTTTCCGTCCCGTATTATTTAGCTGTCATCAATTTTGTTGTTAATTTGGCTTTCAATTTTTTACCGGTTCAAACTAAACACCCTGCAAATAATCTAGAAATAATCTCTATTCCATAAGTCACACCGGATTTACACGGAAATTCCCTGAGGTCTGTCCAATGTGAGACATTATCATGTTTTTTTTATTTCCAATATGAACATAGCATTTTTCGTTGTCAAATCATAAACGAATCGTATATATGCGAGTAATTACCATGTATACCGAATATTGTAGGTTCTTTATACCGTCCTGGAGTTCAGTTGATTTGTTCTACTATATCAACCAAGACTGCAATAATGTCTGTAGTATCGAAATATGTCCAAACAGATTCAAAGTGTCTATGTGGATTGTACCCGACCTATTGCTACGTTTACAAGATGTTATAGGTTCTGAAATCATTCTGGAGATCAGATTATTTTTCTACTAGATCACCCAAGACTAATTCAACATCTGTAGAATCGAAATATGCCCAAACAAATTTGCAGTGTCTATGTGGATCTAAGGTTGCAAAGACTCATTTCAGCTAAAATAATGTTTTTCGGAATAATAAAACCAAAAGATGGTATGATGGCATGTTTTACTTGTAACTTACAAGAAGAGGTTACAAAGTATGCGTTGGAAACATAAAACCTGAAAATTTTGCTTTCTATGAGTCACAATCAGCGATTTGCTGATCGCTGAGTGAGTGAGTGAGTGAGTTTGTGAAAAATCGCTGATTGTGACTCTCATGAAGTGAAATAAACAGGTTTAATATGTCAAACACATTCTTTGTAACCTCTTCTTGTATCCTACCAATTCAAAATTTGATCATGGCATCTAATTATTTCATAATTTAGAAAAACATTGTTTTAGCTGAAATGAGTCTTTGCAACCTTGTGTGGATCATGCCAACCTATTTCCGTGTATGCCAAATGTTCTAGGATTTCCAAATCGATATTTCGATACTACAGATATTATCCTAGTCTTTGTTGATCTAGTAAAACAAATCATCTGAACTGCAGGACGATTTGGAGAACCTAGAACATCTGGTATACGTGAAAATAATTAAACATTATCCATATAGAGACTATGAATCCAAACAATATTTCGGTACTACAGACTTTATCCCAGTCATGGTTGATCTAGTTGAATAAATCATCTTAATTCCAGAACGATTTGGAGAACTCAAAACATCTGGTATACATGGCAATAGTTCATGCATGATCCACATAGACACAGTGCATTTGTCTGGAAATATGTCCCAATCTCGGTTGATCTAGTAGATCAAATTATCTGAACTCCAGGACGATTTGAAGAACCTACAACATCTGGATTACTCGGAAATAGATCATGCATGATCCACATAGACACTTTGAATCTGATTGGACGTTTTTTGATACTACAGACATTATTGTAGTCTTGGTTGATTTAGTAGAACAAATCAACTGATGTCCTGGACGATTTGGAAAACCTACAATTTCCGGTATACATAGTAATAAGTCGTGCATGATCCACACAGTCACATGTATACGATTCGGCAGACCCCAAGGAATATCCGTGTAGATACAGAACCGCGACGTGACCAATAAGTGTGACTTATGAAACTCTGGTAATTTCTCGATTATGTGCAGGGTGTTTGGTTTGAATCGGTCAAAAATTGAGAAAACTAGAGCCAAATTAACTACAACATTTAGGACACCAAAATACGGCAGAGACGCAAAGGTTAACTTTCAAGAAAATTTGCATTTCAAATGAAAATGCATAATTTTTTTTAAATAATGTTTCATCAAATCTAGGCCGGTATTATTCAATAGAATCTCATAATGTAAAGGTGTTACATAATTACTCAGAATTTATGCTATTCATAAATAACTGAAGATGATATATTTTTATTTTTGAATTTTTTTTTTAAGTTCACAAACGATACTCCTTTAGCTCAGTCGGTAAAGACGCAGCTACAAAGCAGGTCCATGCTGGAGGCGACTGAGTTCGATTCCCGGCCGGTCTATTAATTTTTGGGGTTGGAAAATTGAGGATAGGATGGTACAGGCATAGAAAGCTCTTAATTAAAATGTGAAAATTGAAGTACTAAGTACTAGAACACTAAGTTGAGAGCAGGCACAAATCTAATATGCTATAAGCAATAAGCTTGAAATACCATGTAGTAGTATACAAATGGTATTTTTAGGCAATGAAAACTGTTTTTTTTTTGTCGCTGATTAGTATTTGAAGTCGCGGATTTATTTTGAGAAAACACGGATTTCGCGGATCAAATTTAGAAAATCTTGTAACAGCCCTGTAATTGCAAGCAGCTTTAGTCTGGGGGTTGAAGTTCGATACCCGGTCCGGTCGAAGGAATCTTTCGGGTTGGAAATTTTCTCGTTTTCCCTGGGCATAGAGTATCATTGTGCTTGCCACACAATATACAAATTCATGCATTGGTATTGTCATTGAAAACTCTCAATTAATATCTGAGGAAGTGCATTTATAACACTAGTTGAGAGCACGCAATAAGCTAATATGCACTAAGCAATAAGCTTAAGAAGAAGAAGAAGAAGTTGCAGTTCCAGCAACCCATTTCAGAATGTTTGGAGAGTAACGCCCATTTCGAGCTCACTTTCATACAATAAGCCTGCATTAAAACACTACCAATATCAAATGGTATTGTAAACACACTTCCAGATATCGAAAGATGGTTTTTCTAAATCTAACGCGTATTTAGTAATAACGGGAAATAAACTTTTATAATTGATTTATAATTAGAACCAGCTCACCAAACTCCGACATAGGCAACCTACCTGTTTTCACTCGCGGTTATCAATAAAAACATCTCGTTTATGGCATTATCCCAACCGAAAACGCTGACACAACAAAATGCTGTCGAAACGCGAAACAAAACCGAGCAAAACATTAATTTTGATATCACTCAAAGTGGATGCACTTCAATCGTGTCAAAAATATGGTGTAATATTAATTTCCAAAAAGAACAAAATTATCATTAATACAGTGCATGAACTGGCATTACGCTGCTTTTACTGCATTTGTTTATTTTTGTGGCCATAAAAATTACAGAAGATTTTCGACATGATTGAAGTGCATACTCTTGGATGTAATATTAAAATTTATTTTTTGCTGTGTAGGGTAGTACGGGGCAAAGGGTTAAAATGATTTTGATGTGCAATAATCGCAATTAGTACATTAATATATTGTCTGTCCTAGTTCTAGTTAAGGGGGATTTTACCTTTTTGACTTTTACCATTTTTTTCGGGCTGGGTAAGCGATATCGAAGCCAGGCTTTGACCACAATGTTTATTGACATTTAAATTACAAATCGCATTTGTCTGCCTCCGAACCTCCAACTGTCCGGTTTGCAGCGACGAAAATGCAAACAAATTTGCGTGCAGGCTCTCCGCGGTCATCCGGATCATCTGAAATCAAAAACGAGTCCCAAATATTAAAATATATAAGAATATCGAGAAACCCTACCAGGACTAAGTCAATCGATCAATAATGAACAAAATGGCGTCAATTTGAATAAAAAGGGAATAATAATTATTATTTTTTTGGTGTTTTTGTTTTGTTTTGATTTTAAGGGGCCTAAAAATATTGACGAGGCTCGGTAGCTCAGTGGTTACCGTTTCTGCTTACTGAGCAGAAGGTCGGGAGTTCAATCCCAGGCCCGTCCCCTTCCTTGCAATTTTTCACTTTGCCTTATTCTATACCCACTAGATTTTAATAAAAACAAATTCTTCTTTAACACCGATCGCATCACTTACCACAGTGTGGGTCCTGATCTAAAAATAGAAATTGGATGAGTGCGCGCGCGTGTGTGTGTGTGTGTGTGTGTTTGTGTATTATAACCGCTCTACCAAAAAACGATCCCTGCGTGTGCGTGCAACCTTTCCCCACATCCAACATCCCAGTGATTTCTCGTGGAAGCGCAGAGGATTTCTCGGTTTCCTTCACAGCGAGTAACCACGTCAACACATTCCTTCCCATTCCCTAGTTGACCTGCATTCGGACACGGCCGGCGCTGGTATTGCTAAATATTAGATCTCCAGTTCTTACACATTGAGGATGAATGTTAGTCCTAAACATCATCTGTTGGTTCTCTGTGTAATTGCAGCTGATCTAGGTAATAACAGAGCAGCAACCGTGGGCGGTCAACCTGATTTTTTTTTAAGGGGCCTAAAAATATTTATTATTTATCGATTGAAAAGATCCTAGTTTGGTTCCTCTAGAGTTTAATTAGCGAATCGGTTAAAAATAATTTGAGTTATGTTACCGCGTGACTTTAAAAATCTGATTTCGAAAAAAAAACGCGTGTTGGCACAGCACTAGGCGCAGAGTTCTTTTCACGGTTCTTTTAGCAATTCGTTTATTTGAAAATGCTTTAAAGCTAAAATATAAATTTGTTTCAACTGATTAGCTCTAATGATATTTATCGAATGTTTACTCACAATTCAGTGACTCTACTCTTAGATTCAACGCCTACTTAGCCTGTGATAACTGCACTCTTTCTTAGTCACTTTATCTAGAATAAGTTGGTTTTAATATCTTAGTATTAAGCTAGGCAATAAGGTTTTAGATTTACTCACAGATCGTAGCGTAGCAGTAAGTTTTAGTGTTAATCCAATATAAACAATGCATGAATGACTAACCTAAAAATTGTAATGTTTATGTCACTTTAAGTATTTAGTAGGAAATATTAATTTTAATAATTCTTCAACTTACGCAATGTTAAATTCAGCACTTCAACTATTATTAGGATAGGCTAACACTTTAATTTTAGTTTCAATTCACACTAATCTTGACTTTTTAAATAGCATAGAATAATTCTGCTGACTGCCTGCATACAATCACAGTTTTTTCTCTCTTCTACTTTCCATAACATTCTGTCTTATCATCAATCATACCACAGTAGTTATCATTAGTCAAATCTGATCCAGCATCCCTACGGTAGATTCTTCCATGCCGCTAACGGTCGTAACGTCTCCCGCAACAACGCGATTGAAGTTTTGACTACATGTCAACGCAATATTATGAAACCTACGTTAGTCTGAGATTTCCGTTTCGAATTCGGAAAAACGGTTCCAGGGGTGAATACTAGACACTTCAAGGTATCTAAAAATGCAATAAAAAAATATATTTTTTTTTTCGAAACAAAGGGGAAAAGCGCCTTTAATGTTTTCTCTAGCTTTCTATCAACCCTAGTTCAATTTATTCAAATTTTACTGTTCACAAAAATAAATAAAAAGTAGCTTTTCTACACAATTTTCTGACACTCCAGGAAAAGTTTGAAATCCTGCTCAATGTGACCCGTTATTATCGTATTTGTAACTTTTTCTGCAGCCCTTGAGAAATTTCAAATATTTATAGTTTCAATGGGGACTTGTTAGCCTCCATTACTTATAAAGTTATGACAAGTTGGAAGTTCATTTCGGGTCGAAGATATTTCATATCTTCAACATAGATTTCATAAATATTATATTTTGAATTTCAGCGGTTTCCAATTTTAATCCGTTTTGTTCCTATAATTCTCAACGTGCACTGGTTTGAGTGACGTTACCATTTCAGCTGGTTTTATTGTTATGACATGACACGCACTGTATAATAGACTAAGGTGTTGTGTTAAAAGTTTGAGTGGGAAAAAGTTTTTTTCGAAGCCTGTGCAAAATAAAACTCAATGTTTTGACACTAGTTAGAAAGGTTGTTTCGAGATGATAAATTATAACATTGGTACCAACCCTGGGGGCTAGTGAAGGGATAATTTTATTTCAAAGCATTGCGTTTTTATTGAAGATGTTTGTAGTAGTATCAGTCTTTTGGTATGTCATCGGGAGGCTGAATTACGTATAGTGGAGCAAAAGTTTGAGTCAGTGAGACAAAAGTACGAATTATTCACAAATGTTTAAATACACTTATTTACTCTTTACAAATATAAATGAAGCTGAATGTGCCAAGAGCCTCGACAAAATGGTAACTCTATTGCATTTATTGTGGAAAACCATTAATTCTAGTTTGCCAATTTCTGACAATATCTGGACACAAACATGGGTTTTTTTATGTCATTCGCACCATCATGGGACATTTAAAGATTGTGTAGTGGAAACACTTTTCATTAACTGCCATTAAGTTGCGATTTTTTGTTCCAGAGCTGAATAACACTGGTGTGAGACAAAGGTTCGTTTTTAATACTCTAATACGAAAAAAAAATCGTTCAAACTTTATGTAAACGTTTAAATTAGCCACGAATAAAGTCTAAGACCTCGGCAATGATTAAAACAAATGCTGGATATCATTCAGTTTTTGTGAAATGGCATTGAGAATAACAAAAAATGCTACAATAAAAGTGCTAACAAAATGCCCATTTCTGAATCACATGAAAAGTCACTATAAACCATCAAACTCATTATAACAAATGTTCTATAATTACGCACTAAGAATATTTCACAGATTTAAAATATTCTTAGTGTGTATTGTGCAGTATTATTAAATGATTGAAAATGAAGATTAACGCATCCGATAACAGATATTTATTCACTTGTATTACGTTGTGAAGGTTTTGGGATATCACTACTATGCGCACCATCAGAAGTGTAACAATCTTCAAAGCCAATTAAGTGCAATGAAGCATAAGTTGTTTTCAATTATTTGACATGATGGCTAACAAGCTGTAATTTTCAAGAAAATCGGCGACTTATTTTAAACGTTTAACTTTTTTTTTAATATATTGGTAAAATTGAATATTCAATATGATTTAAACTAAACTTTTAAACCCCCCCCCCCCCCCGCTTTTCCCCATACAAATTACACGTAGTTGCACAATGTCATGGACCACTTACCCTCCACCCCCTCAAGAGTGGACAAAATAATTGAGTCACATCCTGGCTATATTCTACCAATATAATATCCTAAGAAGTAAACATGGCAGTTCCGAATGGATTATTCTGTTGTATTTATTGTATCATATTGTATTAATTATGCTGCATTATTTTTTAGAACGATCTTTTCCACGTCCAATTTTTGGTGTTTACGATCTTATGTAACTATTATTGCAGAACTTCGAATAAACTAGATATCTAATCCATAAGTCTGTTAACTAGTAAAGTAGATAAGTAAAGATATAGATAGACGTACCGAATTTTTTCAAGGGCATTTATTGATGTTTTGAACGGACGAGTGAAAAGATACGACGTTATATACAATAGGCCTGCCCAACCTTTCTAAATTTGTTTTTTTTAAATGACTATCTTTTTCGATAATTATGTTCAAGGTGCATTTTCCTATTAATTCTGGGATAAATCTCATAATGGTGAAACAAATATGCTGAGATCCAGAGACCATGAACAATGTTAATAATGTCGATATGTTGTAACAAATTAATAATAAAACCACAGCGATTGCAGGGCTGGTAGCGAGTCATTTTTTCTTGTAATCAGTCACTATTTTCAACTTTTTTAGCTTGATTTTATTTCAATACTGATCATTATTCTTACACTGCACTGTGTAGGATCTGATAGTCCAATCGATGCCTACTTTTTTTTTTCTAATTTTCGAACAATTCGAAGAAGCTTTGTGACGTTTAATCGTATTTTGAGAATTTCAGGGAAATTTAAAGGAGTTTACGGGAATTCCATTTATGTCCGAGCAGAACCGAGATCTTCAATAGAATTGAAAGCTTTAGGGAAGCTTGGAGAACATCAAGACAGATCAGAAAATCCAAGGGTAGTTCAAAAAACTTCAAGGAAATTGTAAAAACCTTAAAGAAGTTTCGAGAAACTCAGGGAATTTTCGGAAACTTCAGCAATGCTCCGAGAGAATTTCTGCAACGTGATAAAAAGTATCTGAACATCCGGGAAACGTGAGAGTATTTTAAGGGTGTTATATCATGGAGATTTCAAGAACTTAAAAATTAATATATATTAATATATTATATTAATTATTTCGTTCTAATTCCATGAAAATTGCAGGTGTACAAATGTTCCAGAAATTTATAAAAACTTCACAGAAGAACAGTGGTCTTCAGAAGCATTTCGAAGACTTCAGAGAAATCTATGGAGATTAACGGGAGATCCGCAAACTTAAGAAATTTTTATGAACTTAAGCAAAATGTGGGAACATTTGAAAGAAGTTTAGTAAGCTCCGAAAATTCCAAAAAGTTAATTGAGGTCTTCGCATAAGTTCAGAAGATCACGGAAGCTTAAACATTTTTAAGACAGTTCAACTTCATGAGAACTGCAAAAACTTAAGAGAAGTTTTGAGAATTTCAGAAAAGAATAGAGAATCTCAGAGCAGTTGCGTTAACATTAGAGAAGTCACATACATTTTAAATAAATTTCGAGATCTTTAGCGAATTTTTAATCATTTAGAGGAGATGAATTGTCGTTAGAAAATTGAGGAAAATGTATGAAGCCCTATAAAGTTCAGGAAAGTTTAAGAATTTGATGAGAAGTATTGTGAGCCAGTTTCTCAAACTACAAAAGAACTTCAAGGCAGTTTCATTAACTTCAGGAAACATTTGGGAACTTTCAAGTAGTTCTGAAGACCTTCGAATAGTCCATTCCATATTCAACGGAGATTTCGATTGAAATAATCCTCAAAGTTTCGATGAAACTATCTTCCAAATTCATTTTCATTTTAGTTTTCCTCGGAATTACCTTGAAATTCTCCACAATAAGAAACCCTTTGAAATGATTCTTCGAATATTTAATGACTTCATTTCAGATTTCCTTTTGAATCTCACTCCTTCCCTTAGAATTTTACTCACATTGAAAGTTTCATAATAATTCATTGGCATTTCTCCTCACAAATTCCATAGATTTCTATTCATAATTTGTTTGCAAACTTTCCTGATTTTATTTTCCGAATTCCATTGAATGGAGTTATTCTTAGATTTAATTGTAATCCTCCTTTTGGTATTTTCAACAAAAAATCCAAGTACTTATGCTCCGGATTCGTTTTCTCCCACAAACTTTATGAAATTATCCTCAGAATGCCCTTAGAATTTTCCTCTGAAGTTCACAGGAGTTGTGTTTCTCAGACATTTCTTAGAGTTTTCATTGAAATTTACTTTTAATTCAATTCAGAGTTTCATGAAATTCTACTAAGTTGCTTCACATGAAATCGAAGATTCCTCAGATCTACCTTAAAAGCAGATTACATTTGATGTTTTTCTGAAAGTTTTTTTTTCCCCAAAACTCGCTTGGAATGAAGTCCTTAGAAATTGTAATAAAATTCCACGAACCTTTGAAACTGTGCATGGAATTTGACTCCAGATTCATGATGAACATTTCTGTCCATTGTCCACTGTCTATAAAGTTCAAGGTTTGTATGGAAAATAACGAGAAAAATTAAATGCTTGTATTTTAAAATTCATATTTTTTTTAAAAAATATCCTTAGTCAGAAAATTATTAAATTCTCTGAGACTTTCAGGTATTTTG
Source organism: Ochlerotatus camptorhynchus (assembly GCF_037179485.1). NCBI lineage: Eukaryota > Metazoa > Arthropoda > Insecta > Diptera > Culicidae > Ochlerotatus > Ochlerotatus camptorhynchus. The sequence goes on along the minus strand of NW_027041131.1, from coordinate 132,299 downwards.
AGGAAAAATAAAATTTCCTGAGAATTGCCGGTTTTCCAGGCTTTTGAAGTTTGAATACCGTGGGTTTGGCAATAAACTTTTTATTGAATCTTTTGCTTTAAAGGGTCATATCGTATATCAGTTTTTATGAGATGCTAATTAAATAAATCTAAAACATCAAACATTTTTTGGTGTGCCATCATAACGACTACTTTTCTTCTCTTAGGTCACTTTTTAGTCACTATTTTTACAGCTATAAGTCACTAATCTTTCTTCAACATGGTCACTTAAATCACTATTTTTGACAGCAGTGATTGCTACCAGGCCTGCGATTGATTGCGTATGCTTTTCGAGAAACTCTAACGTTCTATTTTTTTTAGGTTGTATATTATTCAACAGTAACATATTTTTTTTTAGTGCAATGATTGAAGAAACAACATGTTTACATTAACATCTACATGTAAACCCCTTCGAGTGGGTAAAGACAAGAGTCATTACCCGTAACGAGTACGATGGACGAGCCTTGCTTCAAGGTTCTCTTAAGTCGTGCGATCAATTCAAACGATTCAATAACCCATTCGTTTAAAAAAATGAAAGATAAACCGATTTAATGCGTTTTCTTAACGCACACATTCGCACACACATATTTGTATGCTTGATGTTTTGAATTCAGGCGGCTCAGCAAAGCCAAGGCCTGTTCTTGTACCACTTTGACAATCCGTTTGCGGTTCGCATCGGGTAACTTTTCCTTGTCGTGGAGTTCAAAGCCATGATTGAAATGTATTGAGTATTGCACACTCTCAAATGGTAAGCGTGCTTTCAATACTGAGTTAACCACCTCTACGATGATTAAGTCTAACCAATAAACTTAATTGCCTTACTGTGCCGGACGGAGAAACCCTAGAAACCGCACATCCCAAATAGTACCTATACGGCAAGCGTTGTACAATTTTGCTATGCATTCAGTTTCGTAGGCCGCAGACTTGCTTGTCTGCTGTTGCTTTATTTTGTGGTTTTGGCTTTTTTCCTTCTCCATTACATTTTACCTCGCCAACTCATCTCGATAATCTCAAAACCAGTTTAAAACTGGTATAAATAATGCATAATAAAGTTTTCCGCAAGGCGAATACCGGTTCAAAAACTTCTTTTTACTAATGGTGGACTTACACCGCTCTCTCACATGTAGATTTTGTTTTCTTTTTTTTTGTAATTAACATGCTTGGAATAGAGGTGAACCATTTTACATAAAGACGTCTCGCATAAGGATTTTTTGTCCAACTTTAGTTCTCTTTGCAGTAGTTGAATGGCAATGAATGGATCTTACTTTGTGGTTATGTGGTCCGTCATATTTTTCAACGTATTTATAAAAAAAAATCAATTAAACTTACAACAGCTTCACATCATACTGTGAGGTGGCCCAAAACTTTTGATCAATGACTTGATTGAATATTTTATTGATTTAAAGCATATTCTTAATTTTTTAACCAGACTTTTACAAACGTATCTCGATGGGTATAGAATAAGGGGTCTACTTACCAATTTAACCACTTTTATTTCATAATTTAGCCGAACCAATTTTGAGATAATCAGTCATATAGTGGAAATGGCTCTAATGTTGGCCTATGGATCTAAGATTGGTTCCATCGCTAAAAATCTGCTATTTATCAATTTTATCTAGATGAACGCGTCATTGGGACGGTACTAATGGATATTTTTGGTCGTTATTGAAAATTTAGTCGATTGCTGAATTTATATATGAGTCCAAATTAAGGGCATTACATCCATTTCCCCAGTTTGAATTTTGGAAAATGTAGTAATTTTAAGAGAAGTTTTAGCATACATACACAGTGGTGTCTCGTAACCTCACTTTTTACCTGAGCACCAACTTTCAAAACCAAATTTAATGCCATATTCATACTCGAATCGTGCCACTTTTCTTCAAAATGGGTATTTTTACTCATTAATGAGTACTTTCAAGTTAGCGTGTAGGTCGTTCCTTAAGTGGTGTTGGTACAGGTTAAACCTTTGCCGACTGTTGGATTTAACGCGCCTACGTCTACGGATCTTACGCAGAAGTGATACGCAATTCGGTAGAGCTTGTCAATCGCTTTTGAGCATATGTAGTATAGAATTTGTTCGATGCGGTCGCGAAATCTTGAAATGATTGATACGTTCTTTAAATTAACTAATTTGATACAAAGCTCAGTAGTAAATAAGTAGAATATCTAGGGAGGAAACCAAAATTAATCAATTTGCCAACGGCTATCACATTTATTTTGGTGGCACTCTTTAAATGATAATAAGCCTTTTTCTCGCTTCGGTTGTCTCGCACGGCTTTCGGAATTCGCGCGGTTTTCGTAACTTACATAATTTAGATATTTCGTTCGAAACGGATTTACTTATTCAATCCGTTTACTTCGCGGATGTATCTACACGCACACGTCATAGCATTTTTTCTATAACTATCTTGAAACAATACATACGGAATCCAGTGTTCAAGCGACCAACATAGGCTAATCCTTCTGCTGTATTGTCAAAGATAGAGGCAAAATTTATTCAAATGGGTCAAGTCTTGAAAACTAAGCTGTCACGCAGCTCCAGCTTGATACCCAAAAAAAAAAGTCATTAAAAATAACTCGATTTTCATTAATAGGCTCGCACGCTAAAACGGCCAACCATTATTTTTTTCATTTCATTAGTAACGTAGAAGGGCCGATGATTGATTTTTTTTAACCAGAGCTAGATCCTACTGCTTAAGGCATTGCTGATGATTTTTTTTTTGTATTTATTGAACGTTGCGGCTTAAAAAAGGGCCTATCCATTGAAAGATTCACAAAATGGCTTATTAATTTATGAAATTAAATTGTTATCGATTTTCATATATTTTTGAAAACTTTTCGCATATTTTGGCATATACTGAAATAAAGCTACTATTGTTATTGTGAGCAATATAAATGCCTAAAATACTGTATTTTTTGAAAACTTTTCGCATATTTTGGATGTTGTATACTGAAATAAAGTTACTATTGTTATTGTGAGCAATATAAATGCCTAAAATACTTCAATTTCCTTATATATGAATTGAATAGTTCATTTCATTCATTTAACTTGTTAGCTTACATTTTGGACATAGGCCCTTTTTAAATATTGCACGAGGTTTGTACATTCAGTAAAATAATCAGTCTAATATTTTTTGAATATTTTGGCTTCTGTGTCATCCATAGTAGCGGTATTACGACACAGTTTTCCTTTTTCCGCTGGCTATATGCCAAGTACTACGGGATTGGAACACGAAACGAAAGGACAAATTTCATTGCTCAAGTTTCTGACAGCATCAGCGGGAAAATAACAGAGCGCTTTCAGCAAGAAAAAAACACGAAAAACTCGGCGACAAACAGTGTCTGCGATGTTCCATCCGTAAATCGTATAAATTTGCTTTTGAATGAACTAGTGCTGTATATCGACATACATATTCACCAACGTTCGCTATAAATAATACCTCTGTGGTTAGGTGGTGCAGGAAGGCAAAGCAAAGCGATAGAGTGGAGTGGAAGGTAGGCCGAAGTGAAAAATGCGCTGTTGCCAAGTTTTAGAGGCCTCGCTTTACGGGGAATATCAGCCAGCTCAACTCTGTACTGAGTTCACTCAGCAGTTTCATACGCAGTTCATAGATTATGGGGAAAGAAGAGCAAGTAGAGCAGGAAGGGGTCTGCACTCTGTGACGGTCGGTCGGTAACAGTACACAGACATCACTCCGCTCCGCTCTTGGTGCTCTAATGATAATACACAGGAGGCATTCATGTATTCGTGGCCATTGAAAAAGAAAAAAAAAATACATGTCTATTACCTTTGTGAGTTGTTCTTGTTATTTTGTTATTCTCATTTTTGCCTTTGCGTCTACGTTTTAGAGCCCTGGTTACTTGCAGAAAAAATACGTTCCATTACGTTCATGCATAACTCGCCTTGAAAACAGACTTGCTTCCTTAGTCGTTCAATGATGTATGAATGGAAGAATGAAGAATAAGTAATATAATTATTTATCACGAAACGGTCATGTGAAAGTTGAAATTTTACTTTTATCTGACCAATACAAACGGTAGGGTAGCGGACAATGTAAATTGAATGATAACAACAGAGAACAAAATACAAATAATATAATGTTGCGCCACATTTTATCGATTGTTTTTTGTTCCTTCTCGTGTACGATTTTTAACTAGGGTAGAAGAATGCACAATTGTGTGAATGTGATGCTTAGGATGACTCATTTATTTGCGTTGTATATTTTGCTGTGAAATTCTACACGAGCGTGTGAACTTTTTGATCATTTGTTATTTAATATTTCCCAGGCTAATTTAAAACACTATTTCTACAATGATGGAATTTTCCCTGCTTTTCCAAACCAATCTTGAATGACTTATAATTTTAACCGATATTTGCTTTACGAGTCTGGGCCTAGATTTGTCTAGCATCGTAATTGGGACTTTGATTGTTATAAATTTTATATTAGAATGTAGAGTAAATGACGGCTTTGGCACGTAGTGTCTGTTTTCGGCAATCAATATAAATACACCAATCGGAATGCATTTTAACACCACAACCACTACGTTTTACTGATTGTAACATTACAACCCTCTGCTCCCATTGCTCTTTCGATCTGTATTGAGCATGATCTGGATTTGCGGCAGATCTTTAAAGTATACATAAGAAAATGTATGGTAAACGGAACGGAACTATTAATTTGCTTGCAAACAATTCAGCGATTGCTCAATTTTGACCAAGTCAGGGACTTAGATTGGGCAAACTATGCAAAACAACTTTGTTGAAGATCGCAAATCAATTCGATTTTTGTGCTCCGCGCATCCTTAACTTTAACTTTTTACTCAGAAGTTTAACCGATTTGCATACATTTATACGAATTTTAAAGTTCTCCCGGAAATCCAAATCGCAACCAAGTTCTTTCAAATTTGGCACAGTTGAGCAGCGGGAAGCATGTTGTGATTCGCCATACAAACTTGCATCACACTAATCTACACGTTTATTTAGTGAAAATAAACGTACGCATATCTAAATCTACTGATTTCGTGTTTATTGGAATGGATAGCATATGTGTGTGCGACACGCAGAGTTAATTCACAGACGCTCCTTAGATTGACGATAATACGTATGTTCAAATATCCTTAAATTTTATCTGCTTTCCGGCTCCGGAAAGGACGTCCAAATGAGATAAAATTAAATTATTCCGGTTGTGTGATACACATTTAAATTAAACATAAACCCGAATGTGATTGAGCCGAAGGTCATTACTACGACAGCAGCAATTTTCCTGGATCTTAAATTTGGGTCTGTGTCCGAAATTTTATAATTTGTCTAAGTTTGAACTACCTTGAAATGGTTCAGAACTCTTTATAGGATTTTTTTGAACTGTTCTCAATAATTTTCTAGGAAATTCTCTGAAGAATACTACAAACCAATATTGGATTCTACAATAAGATTCTCTCAGAGTTTTCAATTATTCTTCCAAGATTTTGCTCTTAAGGGCCACCCACATTAGATCCGTTTGCGTTCCGTGAAGAATGATGCCTCTATTTTGATTTTGACATTTGTTCTTTAGTTATCTAAATGGCAATTGCTTGGAAAGAGGAGAAACGCATAACAATTTTACACGCGCATCGCGAAAATCCCAACTACTTTCACGTCGAGTTATTCGTTAAAAGTGGCCAAATCATCTGTCACCAACGTAATAAAAGAGTTCGGATAACGTTTGTTGACAGCCCGGAAGCCTGGATCGGGGGACAATAGAAAGCCGGAAGCCGCATCGACGACAAAAATAGTGGCCAGCGGTTTCAAGCGGAACCGCAACCTCTTCGTCCGAGATGTCGTAAACAAGCTGGGAGTGTTGTCTACAACCGTGCATCGAGCTAAAAAACGAGCCGGACTTATAAGATGGTAGTGATAAACAAAACAAACAAACGCGACGATAAACAAAAAAGACAGCCAAAAACCTATCCCGGAACCTGTACACGAAGATGCTGATGAAGTTCGATTTGTGTGTTAATGGACGAAGAAACCTACACACTTAGAAAAAATCATGTAAATTTAGGTGCTCTGAGAGTGACATATACGAGCGTCAATTTTGACATAAATTTGAGTCATAACAGACGCGAAATATAGCTTAATCAAACGTACTTTTCGTTGAGTAACGAACTTTTCAGTCCCGGAGCACTTGAAATTACATGACATGTTTGTTTACGTCTCATCTTTTAGGTCAAAGATGGATTCCGTCACGTGTAAAATTAGTTATTTCTAAGTGTGTACGTCAAGGCAGACTTCAAACAGCTTCCTGGACAGGAGTTTTATACAACAATCGGAAGGGGAAAAGTGGCAGACATTTTCAAGCATATGCAACTCGAAGTTCGCTAAGAAATATCTGGTTTGGCAGGCTATCTGTACACAGAAAAATAATCTAAATTTTAACTATCGCGTAAAATCTCCCTTCGTTAGTTATACTTGGCATAAACAGCGAAATCGTTTACAAGTTTGCATACAATATTGCTAATTTATGCGATATTGCGGTTAAATTTACCCGAAATATCGCGTAAATTTATGCCAAATCTAGCGTTAATTATATATGCGCTATATCTCGCAGAAATTTACATGAATTTTTTCAAACGGTGTACTTGGGCTTGAAAATCGACATTTTCATTGCAACCGGGACCGTCAACCTGGAAATTTACGTGAACGAGTGTCTGAAAAACGTCTCCTGCCTTTCGTGAAGCAAGACGATTGTTCCGTGCTGTTTTGGCCAGATGTGGCATCCTCCCATTACAGAAAAAAGGCCATGGAGTGGTATGTCATCAACAACGTACAGGTGGTGTCCAAGGACAAGAACCCTCCCAACACGCCAATCGGAAAATATTGGGCCATCGTCAAGCGGAACCTGCAGAAGACCCAAAAAACTGTTGGAAGCGAGATGCAGCTTAAGGAAAACTGGTTTTCTGCGGCGAACAGAGGACGAGGTGGCTGTACAGAATCTGATGGCAGGAGTTAAACGAAAGGCCCAGCAATTTGAATTTGGTCAACCGGAAGCTTACCTGCATATTATTTATGTAAAAATAATTTGACATGCATTCTTGTTTGCCAAAATTTTGATCAACACCCTTTAAATCTGATTAAAGCCAAAGATTTTCTCAGACAAATAAAAAGCATCTATAATGAACTTCCTGCTTCTAGACACCACGATTATTTGCTAACATTACAGTCGACTTTGGAACAAAACCCATCGTTGTTCGTGAAGGCGCAAAGAACCAATAATCGCGTGCCCAACAATTTTAGCTATAGTTCATCTACGGTCATCACCTTCGAAATTGCTGCCAATCTTTTTTCAATGTTTGTTCAATTCGCCTCAAAGTCATCTGGTTAGTTTCCAAAACATACCCATGATGTTTTTTTTTCGAAATGAACCTTAGAAAATTTCGACGTGTCAAAAGAAACTGGAGTCGATGGTTTGTCACCACATCTAATGACAATTTACGTTGCATCTTTAGTTGATCCATTGACATAGCTGTTCAACCGATCAGTGAAAAAAAATCCCAGGCCTGTGAAAAACTGCTTCAATAATTCCCATTCACAAATCCGGCAGCCTACAACGAGTCGAAAGCTACCGTAGAATTTCGATACTCTGTTGTCTAGGAAATATTCTCGAATCCTTAGTTCACGAAGTCATTACCAGCACGGTTTTGTTGCTCGTTGCTTAGCAACAACCATCCTAATACGAGCAGTTTATTCCGAGAGATAGAATGTCGGAATCAAGATGATTCTATTTAAGTAGACTTTTCGAATGTATTCGATACTGTACCGCATGCTTACGCCGTGGAGAAGCTGAAATCTGCAAAACCCATATTGAATAACGGACGATTTTCAGAAGATATTCAGGGTAATCAAGTCCGCACTGGACTGTGCTGCTCTACACATCGACATCGACATCCTTTCAGATTAGTGCAACGAGTGTGCATGAGTGGGAACATTGATTGGTTGGTCGCCTATCAATCACCTCTAGTCAATCAATACAACCTCTCTGGATTCGCGATTTGGTCGTTATCATTGACTCCAAACTGAGGTTAAAAAACGTATCGTTATCGTTACAGTTAATGCTTTTCTGTGCTGATTCATCCTTCACAACGCATCGCAATTCACCGACATTTCTGCATTGTTTTGCGCGTTAGTGCGTAGTATTCTCGAATATGCTTCTCCAATGTAAGCTCCATGTTAAACGATTCAACTGATTCGCATTTAACTGTACCAAGACAATTCGTGCGCTTCGCTCTTCGTCCCCTTCAGTGGAACGATTCTGCTCATCTTCATGATTACGCGGTACGCCGTCGACTTGTTAACCTCCAGTTACTATCAGTAAGACGCCTTCCAACGGAGAGGCTGTACATATTTGATCTTCTAAACTCTAAAGAACAACATCGATTGCTCGGACCTACTGGAACAAGTTTCCTTCAATGTTCCTCATCTTCAACATAGACACTCGCCTCTAATTATAGTTCTAAGGCATAGAACTAATTATGGATATAACAACCTATTTAGCTCCTACCTTAGGTCTTTCATCAACATTAGTGACTGTTTCGATTTTAATATTACTAAACATTGTTTTCAAAATAGTATTAAGAACGTTGATTACAATCAATCTCTGCGGCATAGTCGAAGACAAATAACAATAAACAATAAGAGCTGAAAGATAAACAGATGTTTGTTCATGGATGGAATGCACTTTATTTGTATTCCTGTTTATTTGTATATTCACCAAACGGGTAAAATATACATATTGGCAGTAAAACTGTAAAAAAATAAAGAGATTGTATGAAAAATCCTCCATGATTAATAACAATCGTGTTTCGTAAACAAAATGTTAGCGATCTGACATTTGCCAAATTGCGCTCCCGTGACCAGTCAGTGGTGGCACGAGTACTGGTTTTTAACATTTCCCCCCCCCCCCCCCCCACATTTGATACTTATCGCAATAACGATAGTGAAGACACACAAAATGTCGTGACATTTCTGAACGGTTTTCTGCTAGCGACAGAACATGTTTCGTACAAGAAAGCAGACCCGAGTCTTGTCACATAAAAAGTTACAAGGACTAACATGTGTTCCTTTGATTACTGAAAAATCTTGTTGCCCTAGTCTGAAGGTGTCAGGGCTACGGTTCGGTGGTAGATCTTATACCAGAAACGCACCACGAAAAGGTGATCTACCAGCGTTACCAGTTGGAAAACCTCGACCTCCACCGATATACATACAACTTTGCATAATTGTGTGTTATTGGCAATCATTCACATTTTAACAAAAATTTGTCCACTTAGGTTTTGTAGTTAATCTTTTCAAAAAGGCGTCTTTGTAATTTTTCAACAAATTGTAGCACGAAAACGTCACTTCTATCGAAATGACGTCTGAGACAAAAATGTAGAGAAAAATAAAGTCTGTCTGGGCAAATATAGGTACATGTTTTTTTTTTTTTTTTTTTGTAAGTTTGAGTAAAAATTCAAAAAATGTAAATCCAAATATCCCAAAATGTATGTATTATTTTTTAAATGTTCATGAAAAATGCAAACTTTTGGAATATTTAAAACAATGGACACTTGAAAATTGACAAAAAAAACGTTGAACAAGAACTTTTGGTCAATTTTTTTTAATGTTTGGCTAGTTCGCTTTTTTATGAAATTTCTACAGGAAACAATATTTGAGACATTCTGAGACATCTGTACAAAAATTTCCTTAAAAAGCAGGTAAACAAGAAGTATAACAATTTGACCAAAAGTTGATTTTTTTCAGCTTAACTCACCATGAAAACGAACGAACATTTGTTTAACGTGGGTGGTGATGCCTCACCAACACCACACCAGTGGGCGCTTTGCCTTAATGTTTAAGTATCTGGAGCGTATGTCCGTATTTGGGATTTTGCTTCAACCAATAGTAGTACACTTAGGTCTGTTTTACACGGGGGAAATGTATCGTGTAAAAATATGCTACCAAGATTTTGTTGTTTCACATGCTAAAATATTTAAAATAAAATTTATTTAGATCGTAATTATAGCATGCTATAGTACATATTTTAAAAAATCTGTATTTTTTTAAGTATACCATTCCAGGCTTGAAACGGATAATGTGATTCGAATCAAATCGAATCAAATCGAATAATATCGACCATATATTCAATATTAAATTTAAGAATAACTGTAATTTGGATAATAAGAATTGGACATAATCACTAGCAAGGATAGGATGTGGAGGGTCCGTCTAGGAACATATCGGTATATTGTTCAGGGTTGTAGAACTTTGCTTCTACGAATCCACAAAAAGCATTGGATTGCAGATGGAATCTGGTTTGAAATTACGGGTTGTCATTTTGAGAAATTTATCATAACATTTAAAATTATATTTTGGTATAAGTGACGCAGCACAGAAGAATATGGATCGTAAGTTAGTCATGTTAGGGTATGAACTTGTACTTCGTTTTTTTTAACTTAAATATTATTTTGAACGCAGTAAAAAGTAGACGTTGAAGAAGAAATACATTCCTTTGATGAAATTGTAATACCAGTGGCGTCGCGTAACCTCACTTTTTACTTGTGCACCAATTTTCAAAAACAGATTTAATGCTATAGGGTAGAGAACTACTTTGGCCAAATCGCCCATTTTGGGCCTATAGAGCAGAAAACATCAAATAAATCCATGATTTCAGAGTTAAAAAGTCAATTATGTATTTGGTACGATACTTTAGTTAATAAGCTACCGAACGAAGTCAATGAGAACGCGTGGTATGAAGGTTTGCACCTATTATTCCCAAAAACAAAAGAAGCGCTCCGACCTAATCAATTTTTATCATCATCCGATAGGCCGAAGTGAATTCAGTGGCGTTTCAATGGCGTTTCAATGCGTTAGGCCTAGTTTAGAATCCGTAGGCCGAGTTTGGCGTCAAGAAGCAGTGTTAGACTTTTGACAATATCTCAACGATTGGTTTCTCTTTATCAAATCTTTGGAAGCCATTAGTAATAATAACATTCCGTTTGGTGCTAAACTGCGCTAGATTAAGAAAGACTAAGTGCGGGTTGCGCTTAATAGGCCGGAAATGGGGTAGTTAACCCTATTGATACTCGAATCGGTTGGAAAATACACTTAATCTTCTAGTTAACTCGATATCTATCCATTGCAAGCAATATTTTGATAATTGTTTATGTTTTGAGAGTTGGTGCACAGGTAGATTGAGGTTAAGGCGACGCCACTGTGTAATACACAAACAAACACAACCACAGGCGCGCGTTCACAAGAAAAATACACTTCTACGCATACTTCTTCAAATACTGACATTGACAAGAACATACAGATTGAGAAAACACATTTTTTCCTTGCTTTTTTTTTCGTCGATCTTGTTTTCCGTACTGAGTACCAATGCTACCGACACCAGAGAGACAGCTCCCACACCTGAACCCTACCTATCAACCCATCAACTCAAGGACCGGGGACCAACGGCTTTACTTTCCGAAGGAAAGTGTGATCAGAGATGTTTTGCCTCAAAAAATCCCGATGGCGTCGACTGGGATTAAACCCAGGCTTTTTGGAGTGAAAGGCAGTGAAAGTGTTCGCGCCCGTCGCGGGAAATCTTTCGGACACACGAGAAATGTACGGTTTTACACAACGAAAATACACTTTATTACGCGAACACAAAATTACATTTATTACGGTAAAGGACGGAACAAACGAAGTGTCTTCCGCGACGGTTTATTATATCTGATATTTTCTATCTACGTACCTATGTGCCACACAGCTGACCCGATCGGTAGCGATCGATCGTCAGCTGTATGTACATAGAGATCAAGAGCGGCCCGGCATGAGAGATTCTCTCTCATATACAGTTTTCTAGGGATGCACATGCAAAACTGTGGCATCGATACTTCTTGTCTTCTCGCTCTAACATATGCCGGCCGCCTTGAAATATTTGATTTCAATTAACTATCCTACTCTAACACTAACTAACATTAACATCTAACAACTTCATACAAATAAACACAAAACAATCGATCTTCTCTGCTGCTGCTACTGTGCTATATACTTTCGCTGACCCAAATTTGCTGCTACTGTTCGGCTGGCCACGACCTTGGCCTATATTTGGATCAGCTGTTCTTGGATTAGATGGTATACATTGCTGCATTGTTGTTTTTCGTTAGTGCTGCTGGACTTGGTTGTTGTTTCTTGCAGACGGGAGGCTCCTTCTCGTTTAATTTCCTCAGTGACGTCGTCGATCAGAAGTGAGTTGAGCATAGAACAGTGGAACAGAAATGGAGTATCCAGGTGTAGTAATAGTAAAACCGGAACAACATACCTGGCAAACTGCTGAAGTGGTGACAATGCAGGAGCAGGAGTTGTCCGATGGCTGATACCTTCATTCTGTTCGATAACGACGGTTTCTGAACTGGATTCCTGGTGATATTCACGACGACTTTCGACGATCACAACTGATTGCTGGTTTCTTTACAGGTTCACATTCGATGTTTGATGCTGCATGTTTTGGACTGGCTCTGATGTCGATGTCGGACGATTTACGGACGGACTCGACTGGACTGACCAGACTACGCTGGTGGACTGGATGCCATCGGACATGGACTCGTGACGGAACGGACATGGAATTGGGACGAGCGATTATCGTCGGAAATGATGGCATGCTTCGATGTATGTCGATGGTGGTGCAGACTGCAGATGCAGGCCAAGTCGCTGAAAAAGATGAGAGGGTGCTTTTTTACCTTTATTACCATATGAACTAACGACTTGCCTGGAACGGAGGCCTCCGTGGCCTCCGCGGGTGCCAGTTGGCACCGGTGAAACTGCCCGTACTGACGATTCGGTTGCTTCTACGTTGACTTGGGATCTGCCGATGCATTAACGGTGCTGCTGCTACTCGATGTGAACGCTGTGCAAACTGGCCATGCTTGCTGACATCCACTGGTAGTGCAACGAGGACGAAGTGCGCACTTCTCCCTCTGGGCGATGCAGATGCAGTTAACCTCAAATAGTCAAACGTAGTTTACGAATGAGTTACGGTACTGACGAGGCGCTGAGCGCTGGCGTTTGACGCCGCTGAATGCATTTCATGCTTGACGGATGGACATACACATGCAATTGACCACCACCGAAACTATACAGACCTCGACTGACAGGGACTGACTGGCTCAATTTACTATCGGCTGAGACTGTTTCGGTAGACCGAAACAAAGGGCGAATCGTGACTGGGAAAAATGAGCGGGGTTATTTTTACGAAAAATACAATATGCGATTAACTTAACTGGTGTGCGGAGGCCTTTCAACCTCCGCCGTTGGAGGAGTCCTAGTTCTCCCCGTTATGTGCATTGACATTATCTCGAATCGGTAGTACGCAAATCTTTGAGATTGCTCTGCGGTAACTACCGTCCGTTGTTTTGACGGTCACGACTCGAGCATTCCCATCACGACCTGCGTGGACCTCTGTCACACGCCCCAGTAGCCACTTCAGTGGTGGCTGATTCTCCTCCTTCAGGACCACCATGGTTCCAACTACCACGTTGTTTCTTCTTACTGTCCACTTGGTCCGATTGTGGAGGTCTGACAAGTAAAGATGCGACCATTTCTTCCACAATTGCTGCGTGAACCGCTGCACTTTCTGCCAAGCTGACAGACGATTTTCAGGAATCCCATCCAGATCGGGTTCCGGTATTGCCGTAAGAGGCCGCTGAATCAGGAAATGACCGGGAGTCAACGCTTCGTAGTCGTCCGGGTCGTTGCTGAGCGGCGTGAGTGGTCGCGAGTTCAATACTGCTTCCACTTGAGTCAGGATCGTCTGCATCTCGTCGTACAGGAGAGTGTGCACGCCAATCGTTCGTTTGAGAAGCAGCTTGAACGATTTGACTGCCGATTCCCACAGTCCACCGAAGTTTGGTGAACGCGCTGGAATAAACCGGAACTGAATCTGGTCTTCAGCCGAACTTCTGATGACGGATGCCTGGAACTGCTGGTTGTTGAACAGGCGACGTAATTCGTCCAACTGTCGTCTCGCACCTACGAAGTTTCTTCCGTTGTCGCACATTATGATCTCCGGCTTGCCTCGCCGGGAAGAGAAACGCTTCAGGGTCGCAATAAATCCCTGAGCGGACAGGTCTGACGCTAGTTCCAGGTGAACGGCCTTGGTTACTAGACAGACGTAGACGGCAACGAAGATTTTCACCGGGCGATTGCGCCGGTACGGATACGACACTTGGAACGGGCCACAGTAATCCACACCTACGCGCTGGAATGGTGGACACGGGGTGACTCTTTCGGGGGGAAGATCCGCCATGAGCTGGTCCTGAATCTTGGGCTTCACTCTGAAACATGGTACACACTTGTGAATGACCTTTCGCACTAGGTTCCGGGCGTTTGTTGGCCAGAACCGCTCTCTAACGGACGAAACCATGAGCTGTTGTCCACCATGCAACATCTTTCGATGGTAGTGAACGACGACCATGTACGTAAATGGATGACGGTGATCCAGGATATACGGGTGCTTGCGACGGGTCGCAATCGATGCGTGGCGAAGTCGGCCGCCAACGCAGAGTATTCCGTCTTTGAGCTCCGGGTGTAGTGACGAAATCTTCGACGACTCTCGAACTTCTCTACCGTTTGTCAAATCAGTTAACTCCAGCGAGAAGCTTTCTTGTTGGGAGAGCTTGACCAACGCATGCAAAGCATCTTCCAGTTCGAGCGTTGTGAGAGGACCACACCGTCGATTGTCACGGTTCGCCGGTTGCGAATTGTAGCGGAATCTGTGAAGCCAAGCAGTCAGTCGTACGAGATGTGTATACGTTGATCTGAGGCTGAAGATATCGCTTGGAGTTACCACTGGAAGTGCTGTCGCCATGCTCTTGGCTTCGAGATCCATGGGATCGAAGTCTTCTTCGTGTATCTGATGAGCAGATGGCCAATTTAGCTCGTCCAACTTTAGCCAATGCGGACCGTTGAACCAAAGCGACTCATATTGTAGCTGCGCTGGGATCATTCCACGGGAAATTATGTCAGCTGGATTTTCTAGTCCAGCTACGTGGTTCCAAACGCCTTGTTTCGTGATGTGCTGAATCTCCGAAACCCTATTTGCTACAAACTGCTTCCATCTTGACGGTAACGAAGAAATCCAACACTTGACAATCGTGGAGTCCGTCCAGAAAAAGCCTTTCGTTTTGATGCCGAGACTGCTTGTGACCTTCTCGTAAAGGTGTGCCAACAACAAGGCTGACGACAGTTCTAGGCGTGGAGTGGAGAGCCGCTTGTTTCCTTTCTTCAAGTTGTCAAGCGGTGCAACGCGTGACTTCGCTGTTAACAACCTCACACACACCTCCCCCGTTTCGGAGATTGTTCGTACGTAGAAACAGGCGCCGTATGCCTTATTCGACGCGTCGCAGAAACCGTGAAGCTCCGTGGTGACGATGTGACTTCCGGTTCCTACCCATCGGGGAACGGTAAGGTTTTCAAAGGTTTTCACATATAATAGCAATGACATTGGAAAACGCAAATACATCGACAAAGACAATGACACTGATTAAAAGTAGTCTGCCGTACAAAAAGTATTTCGTAAAACTTTGCAGGAATTTATTTTAACATTTTTGTCTTCATTTTAAGATTTCGATCATTAGAAAAATGAAAGTACATAGGGGAAATGACGGCTTCGGCATGACAGACTATTTTCGGCAACCCAAATTGAAACACTATTTTCACTGGATTTTCTTACGAAAACACTTCGCTGAATGCATGCAAACGATTCTTTATGCTTTCAGCTTCAATTTGATTATATTTTTACCACTGAGAAAAAGCAATCTAGCAAGGTTTTCTTGAAATACAACACACGCACTACAAATTGTAGCTGATTTCGAGTTGCCGATAATAGAACAGCAGATTTACATGCAGTTCAAATGGAACGGTTGCCGAAGAAAAACTGGTTGCCGACAATACTCACTCTCACTAGAGAAGATTGGAGCTTTGTAAAAGCGTTTCAAAACAGTTTTTGATAATTCTTTCGACTGAAATTGTTAGAGCAGCTGGCAGCAAAAGATTGTAAACAAACCAATACTGCATATGTGTGCGTTCCATAGAGAAAAAGGCTATAGAAAGAAGGTCGCTGCTTAGGTTGCCGAGAATACGTAAATTCCCCTATATATTACGTATCAAATTTTGCCTTGAAAATTTAGTTTCCAGTTTTATTTATTCCCAACTGAACAGACCTAAGCTTTTCTAATTTCCAATTATATTTAAACTGTATAGAATTTTAAAAACAATTTTAGTTTTAAACTAGTTTCTAAAAAGATAACAAACCCCTCACAATAGTTAAGACAGTTCCAAAATAATAGGCGTTACAATATTTTCTTTCTCGTTTAGTGTAGCTTTAATTTAAACGGAATAAGAAAAGTAATTGAATTCAGGCATAATTTTCCAACATTTCTCGTAACGCATCGGTCCAATGCCAATTCCCACACGTGGTCACAAGCTCTTCAATCTCGGTCGTAGTGGCTTGCTGTGGCCAAACGAGACCGATAAAGTTGCCTGTGATTATAACAGGTTTGACGGGTAAATAGCTCGCCGCCGAATGCTGTCGTCATGTGTACAATTGAGATTCTCTCTGTTACCGCTCTGATGCGGGGTTCCGTATATAGACGTGGGTTTTATGTACTACTCCAACCTCTCTTCTTGAAACAAGTCCCTTCCAGCTCCAACACGACATCCCGTTTTTGTTGCCGCTTCTGATACCTACATAAAAAGCTGGTCGACATCGTCGTTTGATACATAGAGCGAGAGCGGGAGAGAGTCAGACCAGCAGCGCTGGGGAGGCATCAGATATCCAAGTGCTTTGGTCCGTCCACACCACCAGCGAGAGAGATGTATCGATTTTTCCATTTATAGCAGAAATGAAAATTTATGTTTTATGAGTTTTTCATACTAACGAGTCTCCTTTCTATGCAGAGGCCTTATATGAGCGTTGTTATTGTGCGATGGCAAGTTGTTGTTCTGGTTTTTTTTCAGAAACCTCTCCCGGCCTGGGCCGTTATTGCCCTTGTATTCCACTCCTCTTAGTCCTCTTAGCTGAGGATCTACAAACCAGAATATATGGGTAGAAGTTCGTGGGTTTCAAGTAGGTATTTAATATGTGAGCTAACCAGATGCTTAAAAGCTTAATTCTCAACTATCTCTTATTTGCTGAACTTTTGATAATGATCGAATAATTTGATTCTTATCAACTATCTCTTTTTTGCTGAACTTTTTAAAATGATCGAATATTCGATTCATCAGTCCTCATGGTTGCATAAGTGACATGAGTACTTGATTAACTAACATTTCAACACACATTTGTACATTGCTTTTTAAAAGCTTAAATTTATCTCTATCACATACATGACACATTGGAGCACCTTTTCGATAGGTCGTCGATTTATTTTCTTTAAAAACCCGTGCTTGGAATAGGGTCTCTGGGGGCTGAATCCGTCGTAACCCTATTAAACTATTCTTTCTGAAACTTTTTGGAAATTACATTTTTAAACATTACTTTTTCCTCGATCAAATCCTTACTTTCATGCCATGTGTTTGAAAAAGATTAAAAATAAACTCATCTCGATTAATGTCACACCGAGCCTCTGATACTTATAAATAAATACTAAATAAAAGTCAATCAATGTATTATTTCAATACTGAAACCAGGAATACCAGGAAATGGAAGTATCCATTACAGAGTTGCATAAAAGTATATCAAATTTGTAATGTTACACCGCATGTGTTATGTGATCGTCAGAAGATCTTTTTTTTTGTAATTTTTATGTTAGCTAAATTTTCAAAATGCACTGCGGCTAGAAAATCATCTCTTGAAGGTTTCATACGAAAAAAAAAATCATTATGGAAAAACTTGTTTGTACGCTGTAAGAACTGCCATTACATTTGTTGTAAGAAAAAAATGCAGAGGATGTAAAGGGACGATTCAAATATGACGTTCACTCTTGAGGAGGATGATCTGAAATTTGCGACAGTACGTGTAATAAGTATGGGAAAATGAGTGAGACAGGGGGTTTCAAAAAACGTCACGTCATACTTGAATTGCCTTACATTTGATGTTCATGGTTTTTTGCGCGTAGGTAGGGGTTTTCGTCTAATTTCCTTCCCTCTTAGCATTCCCGCACTTTACCTCTCCTTTTCGAAAGGATTTGAATAAACAAATAAAATGATTCTACTAGACTTTTAAATTATTGTTTTTTTTTTCTTATATTCCGATAGATTTGATAATAAATCAGAAATTGTTTTTATTTTGTTCAAAATATAACACTGCTACTTGATTCCAAATTCGTCCTACGAGTTTTAATTCGATCCAAACGCATTGAAAAGCCATAGGATTTTCTTCGTCGTACGGATGAAGGCAGACAAAAATTGATTTGCTAGGAGCGCTTCTTTTGTTTTTGAGAAAAAATGGGTGTAAATATTCATCCCTCCCGGTGGACATGGGGGTTGACGTTACTAAAGAGAAGGATTACAGGTCTTATAATACTACGACGTCTCAAACGATTAACTCTTGGTTGTTATTAGAACTTCCTTGATTAAATCGGCTGCTTTACGCTGACTGAGCAATTATGATATCTAAATATCTTATTTGTTCTGTAAAAAGAGGAACCGGGAGGGCATATTGGAAACTTCTCTCCATCAAAGAAGTACGTTTATAATTTGTAATATTCATTCAACAGTCATTTTTGATGTTCCCTCATTAGTTTTCACTTGATTTTCATATTTTAGTAGATTTATTTATTGGTTAGAAGTTTTCAAAGGTCAAACAGAAACATCTTTACGAAGAATTATAAGGATATGCACAACATAGCGTTTCTAATTCACGCTTTTGAGATTGTTTGAGAATAGATTATTTTTGCATTCCTGTTATTACTAAATCTATTATAGCTTGAACTAAGGCTGTGTATATTTGAGAATTGTATTGATTATTCTCACAACCCCTCCCCCCCTCCTTCCTAAACTGTCTACGTACTTAATGAACAGCCTCTAATAATGATCAGATCTCACAATTGGTGGATACATTGCCCACGCAGGGGAGATGGGAGTCTAAAATAATTTTTCCTCGAATTCTAAAGTAAATTTACGTGTAAAAACATTTTTTTCTGTGTCATCATGGCAAGTTGAGATGATGAGATAGAAAAAATGTTTATACATGTAAATTGTCAAAAATGAAGGAAAACTGATTTTTTTTAGATTTTAAATATTTTACCAATATTTTTATCAAAATTAGAACGCACTAGAAAAAAAAACATTATTTAGGTTGTAAGCTTTTCGTCAATAATAAGATAACATTGCACAATGAAGTAACTAATTTCTATTTTTTGTTTTATATTTTCAGGTAATATGATGTGACCGCATAGCTACAGCTCTAAAGAAAAACCAGTGATTAACATTCAGTGAGAATGTCATTTAAAAAGATCGTGTCAAAGTTGTGTATCAGTGAATAAATGAAAAAAAAAGAGTGATTTTGTTAATCTAGTGGTAATGCCACATCGAAAAAATGGCGAATCTGTGACATGGTTCCACGGCCAAGTGAAAAGAAGAGAAAAGAAATTGAAATTGTCGTTCTCATTTAAAAAGGATACAGTGTTTGTTGGAAATGGTCACATCAATAATTTTACTTATCACAAAATGCACTTAACATCAATTATAGCGGTTGCATCGATTTTAAATAGAAATGAAAGCTTAGCTCAGCATACAACGAAATATAGCGTGGATATGTGCAGATTCATGACGTGGCACGTTAAAGGAAATCGTTTGAAATTGGATCGTGAAATATGCTCGCTAAAATCAGTAGAGTGAGCACTAACTGGGAAAGGTAGAAGTTATTATATGTTGCCAGTCCACAGTAAATTCCAGCCAACTATACATAGGAAATCGACAAATATCTCTTGCTTAAGATAGCTGTGTCAGGGTATATGTACTTTTAGCAAACGGAATAGCTTTAAGTTGAAATGCAGACTACTGTAAGTAACAACAAAAACAAGAATAGCTCGGAAAGGCGGTGTATGTAACATTGCTAGCCCTGATGTCAGTGACATGCGCAGTGTAGAACATGTTTCCCTGCCAAAAACAGTCTGGCGAAGAAAATTGAAGATAATAGAATGGGATCTTTAAATTGGCGTAGAAAAGTTTCCTGCGACTCACGAGTTTTCCTATGATAATTTTAAACTTTGATTCAGGAGTTTTTGCTCTCGGACTTGCATTGAAATGCTCTGCAGTTGAAGGTTGCCCTTACCTCGAAATATTTGAACCAGGCAATAATTTTTCTCGTACCTCACTTCTTTCCAACATGGCGTCCTTGATGTAAACGTCATACGTAATTTGTTTATAATCATTAATTCGTGTGCTTAAAAATGCATGGTATAAATTCTACATCAACAGTTGAAAAGGGCGGATCAATCATTTGTAAACAATGGCATTTGTTTACAATTGGTTGATCTGCCCTTTTCAACTGTTGATGTAGAATTACTTTGGCTGCAATAATTGCTAACTTTTATCCTGCACACTGTAGAAAAATGCAACCGTAATTAGCTAAAATTAACACACAGATTGAAGTTATGTAGGCAAAATCATCAATGCTTCCGGGTGCTCTTCATTTATAGAAAGATTTCGTTTCTGATTAATTCTGCTGGAAATTTTACATAAACAATGTACACATTAAAAACTGGTGTAGGAAATTTATTTTCAAAAAATAATGTACAGGGTGGCCAGCAAACCGGGAATACCGGGAAATAACCGGGAATTCGAAAAAAGCTTGGAAAACCTGGAAAACGCCAGGAAATTGGAGGGGAGAACCGGGAAAAATCAATAAACCTTAACATATTGCAACAAAAATTGAAAGTTGAATAACAGCTTGAGCTTAATCAAGAAAACATATCTTTCTTCAGCTCAAAAATGGTTTATTCAGCTCTTAATCATCTTAAACCCTTAAAATTACTTGACCTTTCGCAAAACTCTCCTACTTTGGAATTCTCCTCAGAATACCTTGGAAATCTATGCTGAATTTTCTTGCTCCTTTCTGAAGAATAAATTCTTCAGTATTTTTCTTTATTTACCTCAGATCTTGATTAAAGTTCTCTGGGGCTGTTCATTAACTACGTAGACAGTTTTTTGGGATTCTTGACCCCCTTCCCCCTGCGTAGACAATTGTCCATATAAAAAATTTAAAATTTGTATGGGCCGTGGATAATTGCCAACCCCCGCCCCTCCCCTAAATTGTGTACGTAGTTGATGAACAGCCCCTCTTGTGAATCTTCTTCAGTATTATTTAGAAATTATTATCAGAAAACCCTTTCAATTCTGTTTATATTTCTTTTTAAATTATCCTTAAAATTCTGCTTACAATCCACATATAATTCTTTTCAGAATCAACTATGAACACTCCTTGAAGTTCTCCTCACAACTCCCTTGTAATTCTTCTAAGAGTTCGTCAGGACTTATTCATATAAAAAGTTCAAATTATTAGAACCCTGGACATTTTTCCAAGTGAACAAAATTTTCCAGGGACTGTATTTTTCCAAATCTGGAATCTCGAAAAAATGTCTAAATCAGGGATCTAGAAACATTTTCAAAATCCCACATTTTGAGTATTTTTCTCTGATTCATAATGTTGGAAAAAAAATCCAATCCTGTTTTTTCTTCTTAATGTAGAATAGATTTTCATAAGTCACAAATTTCAAAATAAGGCATATTCTAAGACACGTGTCAAAGCCTCAGAATCTTAGAAATTGAAATTGTTCTTAAGATTACATTTGTTTTTAATATTTATATTCGTACAGATCACGATGCTTTACAAATATGTCTTGCGCCGTATCGAGCTCAAGATTTTTAAAACAATTTCTTAATTTTATCTCTCCCTCTAAAATTCAGTATAATGGATCAGCCCGATAGCGTGCGGTTATGCAACCTTAAAAATATTATATTACATTATATATATTTTTTTTAAATTAATGAGTTTGGCCTTTCAGGAACAGATTTAGATCATTTCGTATACATATTTTTATCAACTAAGCATGCTAAACTTGCTATCTAATTTTTCGAGGATATTCCAAAAGGTGAAAGAACTATTTAATCGAAACACTTCTGTTTATTGATGCTTCGAAATTATAATGCGTCGTCGACAAAAATGAATCAGTACATATCTGGTGGAAACATAGGATCATTACCGATTTAAGATCTTGTCAACCTTTAAGTGAATGGGATAGGCTTTCCCGGCTGTCCGATGAAATAAAACAACATTTCGGAATTGGAATATGGTCACCAACGGTTCTCATACAGTTTATCCCTTTATACACATGCTAATCGAATTTCCGATAATTTTTCTTCCTTTCGGATTTTATATTATAGACTGAAAATAATAAGGAACAATACGAGCCTAATTTGACGCAACCATCATATTGCAAAAGCATAACAAATCGTATGAACAGTACCGGAAAATCGTTGAAGGCTATGTTCTTCCAGTTAGGGGCTGTTCATAAACTACGTAGACAGTTTAGCGGGGGGGGGGGGGGCTTGGCAATTATCCACGGCCCACACAAATTTTAAAATTTTTGTATGGGCAATTGTATACGCAGAGGGAGGGAGGGGCAGTACGCTTACCCTATAAAAGTAGCATATTTATGATGCAGTTCATATATAATGAGTTCGACATTCAACTTTAAAAATATCCTGATTTATGGACTAAGTGTTCAGATTTCGATGTATGTACACACTTACACCACAATATTTAAGAAACAGCTAGGTACTTAATCGTGTGCAAAATAATCAAAATTTCTTAAAAGTTATAATATATAAGTAATGGCAACCCGATTTAAATAAGACATGGACATTTTTTAAGACTCATAACTTAATGTTGCCTATAGGTACTAATATAGACTTTCACTTCTTTCAAACATGAGAAAAAAAAAAATTAAAATGATTATTTGATTTGGCGACTTTAAATGGAATGGAAAAGGGACACGTGTATTCGAATTATTAAATATTTTATTGAAGAAGGGAAGGTGATTTTTTAATTGTATATTTATAATTTGTATAATTTGATTAATTTAATAAAATATCCAAATATTCGTGCCCCTCTTTCATACCACCTAGTGACGATAGCTCAAAAAAAAAAAACTTTCACTTCTCTCAAACATGAGCTGTTCTTTTATTAACAGTACCTAACTATAAGCGACAGTAAACACTCGGTCTAAAAAAATGTATTTTTAAAATGGGTTTCTATAACCCCCTCGGACTGCCATCCAATTGTCCTACTTATATATACTGTAATTTTAAGACATTTTGTTTGATTTTGCACACGACTATGAACCTACGTCTATTTGAAATGCTGAAGGCAAGTGGAAATTTAAATAACGAAGGGTAAATTAGAAAATTTTGATAAAGAATGGGATATTCCATTATCAATATTTTACTTTTTCAAAGGGAAGTATCTGCTTTTGTAAACAAAGATTCCAACTTCAATTTGTCGAAACTTTTAGTACTCCCACACAAACTAACACCACCTTCATAAAGGGTAATGTTTCCCCAACAAATTGACGTTTGAATCTTTGTTTACAGCAAATACGTCTCTTTTAAAAAGCAATCGAGCATTATAGCTCAACTATGCAAAAGGATCGGGAATGTCGATGAAGAGAATCGGTAATTGGTCCAGTTTCCAGCAGATAGGTGCTTTTGAAACTCATCCCTTGATTTATAGTAAGAATATATGAAGGACTTTTTGAATTCGTAGTTTTCTTTATTCAGAACGCATTTAGTTTTCCATTAAGTTGTTACAAATACTATAATTATGTTTTCACTGTTTGTACTCTAAATGTCCTCATTTTGTTCCGATTTTCTATGGGACCATTAAGTTAGAAATAATATTGAAATCCGTAAATTAGTGCGACAAATGGATTGGATAGTCGTTGCAAGTTGCAATGTATTGCTCTTACACAGTATATCTTTGTAAATTTACGTGTGATATATTGATGCTGTTCCCAGCCTGAGTTTTACAGTAGTAAGGCAGTTTTACATGTATTTGTTTTTTTTTCGGCATAGCAGTGTTAAGTTGAATTTAAATTTATTTTTCAACGAGTAAAGATTTTAATTTACATAAACATGTAACTTTCAGCTTCTATTCACTGAATATTAGATTATTAATCGTGTAATTTAATATTTTAAAACGTGCTTCAATTATGGGTTAAAAATAACAATATTTTAATTTACGTAAACTATTCAAATAAATAAATAAATGCAGTACCAAGTTAGTTGTACAGAGTATGATCCTTTAGCTGCATTGTAATGTTGTGTTACTCATGATACGTTCTATCTACCCACCTCAAATTGTGTACGTCCTGAAGTGATCATTCTGGTGCAGGAAGAGCTGAGACAGAAATTGCAGATAAAATGTATAGAGTGGCATCCTTTTGATTCAATTCAAATGCCTCACGAACCAGAGTGTGATTCAACTGTCCCAGTCTGTGCCAAAAAAGTTGTACCTATTTGGCTGGGTGCAGAAATATATAACCCAGCCAATACTGCGTTGGTTCACAGTAGCAGGAGATATCGCACCATCCTCGTCAGGAGTAAAACGTCAAAATTCCGTATCACAGAGCTCTATACAAATACATATATACGGTAGTATATACTCAAACTCCCCGAGCTCTGTACTGCGGTAGCGGGTCGGTTATGTACCAGCTCCCGGAGTTTATGAAACTGTACTGCGGGCTCGTTCTCGTACATAGTGTGCTCTGTTTTTCTATATGAATTATACCAGCACGTAGAATATAATACGAAGTTGCGCGTTTGTAGAGAGTGCGCGGGCGGACAAGAGATAACGAAGGGAACGTGCAAGGAATACATAATAATAATGTTTTAAAGAGGATATGCTAAAGGATGTATTTTAAGAGTTGTGAATCCTTGCGCGATGCACGGTGTTTAAAATGAGTGGTTATGGGGTTTGCGGTTCGCTGGCTGTGCCTTGATGTGACCTTGAACTCTTTTTAAGTGATAAACGACATTTGACTACGAAAATAAATCTCCCATTTAAAAGAACGATCATATATAGAAAACAAATAAATAAACAGATTGTTTGACTTAGTTTTATACTTTTTACGCTTTTCTTAGCACAGTCAGTAAAGGCGTACACACTTATCCAGTCAGTAATTTTTACCGAGTTTTTGAATTGCGGAACTGTTCGGTAAAATTTAAAAAATCTGTGTTACTTATGTTAACCCCGTTTAATGATGAAAAATAAAATTTGTCGATTTTATCGAATCTTTACGAATAATCATTTGAATTTTAACCGAGTTTTTCAGTAATTCAAAAACCCAGTAAATTAATACTGACTCCTGTAAAAAAATCTAAGTGTGTATATATGCAGCAAGGCCATGCTGGAGGTAGCGGATTCAATTCGCGGTGCGGTCGTAGAATTTTTCAAGTTGGAAAATTGTTCGAATTCCCTGGGTAGCTCCATGAACAGGGCAGGGTAGTTCAGGGCAGCTGTAACGTTCCAGTTGGGAGGAAAGTGTTGAATCATTCTTAAATATGTACATAGATGAAGTTAAAGCGGCATTTGATTGCGATTGGTAAGACACGGTACACAAATTGTGTAATGCAAAAAATCCAGATTTTAGACACCCCCCCCCCTCGTTTTTTAAAATAATTAACGCTAGGAAAGACATGCCTCCAACAATTACGTAAAGCTATCTCATTCCCCCACCCCTTTTTCAAGATTGATAAAAAATAATGCTTAACAGTTTTTTTTTTTTAGTTTTGGCAAGCTATGAAGCAATGGGCACTTAAATTTATTTTAGCAGCATTTTTTTTTCACTTTGGTCAATCTGTTACGTAACATTTCCCATTACTCCTTCCCCTAACAACATAACAATAATTAACGCAAGCTCAACAAACTCCAACCAACTCAATGCATTACACAAATGGTACACGAATTTCCATTTTAAAATAGTTTTTTTTTACCGATTTTTATGGACAATAGTTTGATAATGTCCAAGTTTTATTCTAAACCGACAATTGATTTTTTTGTAATGTTGCGGAAACTTTTGATAATAAGAAATTAAAGTCGTTAAACACAATCCCAACATGACATTAAATCAGACATTTTTTTTTATTTTAAAAACAATGCTTGTGCAATCAATGCAATTTATGGATCCCCGTTAATTTTGTGATGACTGACTCTACTGTTTAAATTATTCAAATTTCTCGTTTGTCTAGTTCGAGCAAGCCAACTTTGAAGTTTTGAAATTCATATAAATTCAAGTCATAGTGAAGGGTCCATACGTATTTATAAGTTGAATCAAAATGTATTACGACTTTCACACTTCAATTACATTTTCTACTGTAACGATGAAAGTTGTACAAAACAATTGTGTTTTGGCAGAAGAAATATTTTAATCGGCTTTGAGTAAATAAGAGTGACTGATCAATTTAGATATCGCCCTAACCTCAATTTCAGCTCTCAAAACTGATAAATCTTAAAATATTACTTGTAATAGATAAATATCAATATAGCTAGAAAGTTTAGAATCAGTACAAAAACAATGTCTATTATACGCCCTTCGTAAGTCAGGTTGGATTAATATGCAATGGTTTCATTTGTAAATGGTATCGTTTCGCAGCGCATTGGTTCAACATAACTTTTATCAAAATTTAATTTCTCTACAACTACTACTCGGCAGCTCCAATCAGCCTACAAATACGTTTTAAAAGACGAGAACGTTAACTGTCCAATTGGTATTCACAGAATCATTGATACTTTGACTTTGTTTTTAACTCTACATCATTTATTGTAAAAAAAATTAAATGGATGATTTAGAGAGATTACAAACTAATTTAACAACTTCAGGGTGGCCACCTGATCGTGAATTGCGAGAAAAAGTCGGTTATCAAAAAGCACTGAGAGAAACATGGAAAAGTCGGGAATTCTACTGTTCAATTAGAAATTCATTTTTTTTCATTTGTATAAATGTAGGTTTTATAGTCGGTCGTCTTAATTTAACTCATGAAAGTAAAATATACTTATTTCTCATTTTCTCCAAAATTATTTTTCGTAGTCATAAAATGACTAAAATGTCAGTTGAAAAGTTAAATAATAGTGATTAAATCGAGCTTCAATTTTTTGAAAATCAAACATACAAGGAATATTGGATTTTCATAAAGTTTTGTATACAAAATGATCGAAATCTGTAAACACGACATGACCAGATGCTGTAATGTGGTCGTAGGAAGACTTTTCAAATGCAGGGCTGTTACAACAGGCGCGGATTTCGCGATTTTCGCGGATTTGTCGCGGATTTGAACTTTCAGTCGCGAAAATCGCGGAAACATTAAATGATGTCGCGAAAATCGCGAAGGGACTGATGTGCTGTCACAAAAATTGTAGAATACATTGTAACCTTTCCGTCCCGGATGTCATCAATTTTGTTGTTCATTTGGCTCTCAATTTTTTACCGGTTCAATGAAATAATCTCAATTCCATTAGTCACACCGGATTTACACGGATATTCCCTGAGGTCTGTCCAATGTGAGACATTATCATGTTTTTTTTTTTTTTTTTATTTCCAATATGAACGTAGCATTTTTCGTTGTCAAATCATAAACGAATCGTATATATGCGAGTAATTGCCATGTGTACCGGATATTCTAGGTTCTTCAAATCGTCCTGGAGTTTAGTTGATTTGTTCTACTATATCAACCAAGACTGCAATAATGTCTAGTATCGAAATATGTCCAAACAGATTCAAAGTGTCTATGTAGAGCGTGCCCGACCTATTGCTATTATTTTTTTCTACTAGATCACCCAAGACTAATTCAATATCTTTAGTATCGAAATATGTCCAAACAAATTTGCAATGTCTATGTGGATCATGCCAACCTATTTCCGTGTATGCCAAATGCTCTAAAATTTCCAAATCGATATTTCGATACTATCTTTGTTGATTTAGTAAAACAAATCATCTGAACTACAGGACGATTTGGAGAACCTAGATCGTCTGGTATACGTGGAAATAATTAAACAGTATCCATATAGACACCATGAATCTGTTTGGATATATTTCAATACTACAGACTTTATCCCAGTCATGGTTGATTTAGTAGAATAAATCATCTGAACTCCAGAACGATTTGGAGAACTTAATATACATGGCAATAGTTCATACATGATCCACATAGACACTGTGCATCTGTCTGGAAATATTTCGATACTAAAGACATTGTCCCAATTTCGGTTGATCTAGTAGATCAAATTATCTGAACTCCAGGACGATTTGAAGAACCTTGAACATCTGGATTACTTGGAAATGGATCCACATAGACACTTTGAATCTTGTTAGACATTATTCGATACTACAGACATTATTGCAGTGTTGGTAGATCTAGTAGAACAAATCAACTGATGTCCTGGACGTTTTGGAAAACCTATAGTTTACGATATACCTAGTAATAACTCGTGCATGATCTACAAAGTCACATATATACTTATACACATATTGGACATATATATCCCCAAGGAATATCCCTGTAAATACAGAACCGCGACGTGACCAACAAGTGTGACTTATGAAACTCTGGTAATTTCTCGAATATGTGCAGGGTATTTGGTTTGAATTGGTAAAAAATTGAGAAAACTAGAGCCAAATTAACATTTAGGACAGCAAAATACGTCAGAGACGCAAAGGTTAGTTTTCAAGAAAATTTGTATTTCAATTGAAAATGCATTATTATTTTTTAAAATAATGTTTCATCAAATCTAGGGCGGTATTATTCAATAGAATCTCAAAATGTAAGGGTGTTTTATTGTGTTCACTAATTACACAGAATTTATACTATACATAAATAACTGAAGATGATACATTGATATTTTTTATTTATTTTTTCAAAGGTTACAAACGATACTCCTTTAGCTCAGTCGGTGAAGGCGCAGCTACAAAGCAAGTCCATGTTGGAGACGACTGAGTTCGTTTCCCGTCCGGACTATTAATTTTTCGGGTTGGAAAATTTATCTACTTCCTTGAGCATAGGATGGTACAGGCATAGAAAGCTCTCAATTGTGAAAGTACTTCAAAGAACACTAAGTTGAGAGCAGGCAAAAATCTAATATGTTATAAGCAATAAGCTTGAAATTCCATGTAGTAGTATACAAATGGTATTTCTAGGTAATGAAAACAGTTGTTTTTTTTTGTCGCGGATTAGTATTTGAAGTCGCGGATTTGTAACAGCCCTGCAAATGATCTTAGGTAAAATTAATCCAAGCTTTTTTTTTAAGAAAATGCATTCCCGAGAATACATCATAATCTCAAAGTGAGTAAATAATCTAACAAAGGTTTTGTTCGAAAACTTGCTCTTAAGATACAATCCAGCGTCCACAAACCATAGGAACTTGCACTGCCACTTCGAGTTTTCTAGGGAGCTAATCTCGGACACTATTGCATTTGATTTGCATCCTCATATTTGCAACGTCGCAGCATACAGGGAAGCAGTTTTGTTATTGTATGTTTTCCGATAGCAGTGAAGTGGTATCAGAGCCCGGGGCTTCTAGATCCCAGACAACGGAGAACCAGAAGACGTATAACAATGTACACATAAAATCGTAAAATACTACGGGCTTAGTCGATATCGCATATAAGAATGATTTTCATCGTATAATGTTTAGATTACTTTTCGCCTTTATACGATATATCATTAATTATTATCATTAGAATTACCGACCACAGAAAAATCATTTTGATAGACTTCAATCTTAAAAGAAAATCAAGAATCTAAGAATAAGAGTCTTAAGATCGCTTTTTATGATTCCAGACTTCAGATTTTCAAGAGATTGATATTCCATATTGAGGAATTTTCAGGATTCCGAATCTGGATTAACCTATTTTCCAGAGAATTTTGAAATTCTGAGGAGAATTCCTTTAACATTTTAGTGATAACGGTTAACGACTGTAGTCAATTTTATTTGAAAGTTTATACGAAAGTTAGAAGATACTGATAGGTAAGCACATATCATCGGTAAGAGACGTGTGTGTGAGAAAATTTTCGAAAAAATCCAAGGGCACCGGTGGGGATACGAACCCACAATTCCCATTCAGTACACGGGTGCATTGCCAATTATACAACGGTGGACCTATGGTCTACGGATGTATTTGGCTAATGACATTTGAGTTTCGAATCCGTTTCCCTCCCTAGTCTTTTTTCGCAAGCGTTCTCTAATTCACACCAATCGTCTATTATCGACGATATGTGCTTGTACCGCCAACCACTCATTATCGGTCGATGTGAACAAACACAGCTCGTATGTGTTCTACATCACACATGTTGGATAAGGGATGTCCAATGCAGTATGAATAGAGCAATGAGCTGCTGGCCTCACCTCCGACCACCGGGCCATAGTGATGATTATCATCAAATTTATTCGACTGTAGTCAATTTTATTTGTTTATACGGAAGTTAGAAGATACTGAGAGGTAAGCACATATCATCGGTAAGAGACGTGTGTGGTGCCCTTAGTTTTTTTTTGCAAATTTTCTCACACACGTCTCTTACCGATGATATGTGCTTACCTCTCAGTATCTTCTAATTTTCGTATAAATTTTAGTGATAATTTCATAATAGTTATGGATGCCAAGAGGATATCGGGGGAAATTCTGAGGTGAGTGAGTTGTAGGCAAAACTCATATCGAGATGAATTTTATAGGAATCAAATTATAATGACAGTTGCAAGGAAATTCTGAGGAGAGGTCCAAAGAAAATTCAGAGAAAAGTTCCAACTAAAAAGAATTGCTGAAGAGAACTTTAAGAATTTTCAGAAGTATTCCAAGGAAGTGTGTTTTCAAGGCAATTTCGAGAAGAATTTCAGTATAACTAAGAGTAGACTAGTGAAATAATTTCACTTTCTTACAACTGGTATATTTTCCATATGCCATATACCATATAGATACCAAATTCTCAAAAAATTCCAGATAATTTCGAGAGCAGAACATCTCTTAACACAATAACAATAACTTCTTTACCTATTATAGTCTAAGGGTGTTCATTTTTCGCAAAACGATGCTCTGGAATATGATGCACTTTCAAGTAAAAACAAATCAGCGCCCATAGACTTTATTTACCCCCTGAAGATAATAGGTAGTGCCGAAGCCTGCATTTCCTCTATTCGAATAAAAGTTGAATATAAATATTCGGGAAATTTTTAGAGTTTGAACCGGGAAAATCGAGAAAAAGACGGGAATCCCAAAATGAAACTTTAGTGTCCACCCTGCAGAGTGTCCATCAAACCGGGAAAACCGGGAGATTCTGAAAAAAAAAACCGGGAATTCAGATTTGCCGGGGAAAACCCAAATCGCACCAGGAAAATTCATATATACTCATCCTAAGTAACAATTTTGGTGTTATCATAGTTTTGTAGGCCTCAATATGGTTTAGAAGAATCATTTAAACCTTTATAAAACTTGCAATGTTACTTGGAATTAATTAATTTTATGTCATATACATAATTACATTCTTTTGTTTACACATCTGTTTACAACTTTTATATTATGTCTTTAACTGTGGTAAAGTATGAAAAATCCCTGAGCTTTGGCAAAACCTTGAGGTAGTTTAATTAGGCTACCAGGTCCCAGGGCTGATCTGGATCTTTACCACATTGGAAAGATGCACACTAGTGTTGCCAGATCAGTGTTGATGCTTACCAAAAGTGCATTTGAACTCGCTTATAAAAGCATATTAACAGATTAATCATCACCGTACATTGTTTATTGCTCTGTACTAATAATAAATGATTAAGCACAGCATTTGATATTTTAGAAGGAATGCTGGATTTAGTCGCAGTGGAAATCAATCCTTTTTTGTATTGGATTTATTTCTATCGATATGCACGTTTGGAAAGTATCATCACAAAAATTCTGCACTCGGTCTACAGCTTGTGGGAGGGAAGAGTTGTGTTTGTTTTTTATCTAGTTATAGAGTCAATTCTTAGAAATACGAAGCGAAAGACAAATCAAGCATTAAGCACAAGACCTTCTAGAAAACTAACAACACGAAGTCTGGAAATGGCAATGTTTCATTCAAAACGTCAAGTATTTCAAGAATATCGGGTGAGACCAATCTAATTCTATTTAATCTTATTTTTGTGTAGTAGGATATTCAATTGAACCGCTTCGGGTTATTATGAAGCCCTCCCCTTGGCTAGTTTTTAACCTGGACGTTGGTGGGCGGGCCTTATATTATGCTTCATAGTGGAGCGTTGGAGAAGGATGGTTTATGTCCGGCATCGTTGGCTCATGCCGTGGCAGAATAGCGTCATGAGCATGCGATGAGGATTACTGAGCTTCCCCTCTCTGACGAACCATTGCATGAGAGAACCAAAGTTCTAGTCTGAAGTGATAGTATCACACCTGTTACTCCTTTTTTTAAGAGCCGCGTCGTGGTACGCTTACGTATAGGCATTGACGTTGCGTGCGATACTGGCTGTTTTTCTGCAAATCACTCTTATTTTATTTATTTTTACACAGTTGGGTTTGTACGGGAGTTATACAATTGAATTATTTTAGAAGGTGCCCAACGGTGCTCATTCTACTTGCGTAACGGGCTTTCATT
This sequence comes from Ochlerotatus camptorhynchus, assembly GCF_037179485.1. Classification (NCBI taxonomy): domain Eukaryota; kingdom Metazoa; phylum Arthropoda; class Insecta; order Diptera; family Culicidae; genus Ochlerotatus; species Ochlerotatus camptorhynchus. The sequence continues at coordinate 99,635 of NW_027041131.1, read as the reverse complement.
GTTGTTTTCATTGAAGCATTACTCAGGGAACAATGTACATGGTATTGTAACTAATCTTATATGTGCTTCATTTTGATTTGGGATAAGTGTTTGAACTATGGCTCGGGATTTCCAGTGTGGCGTGCTTTTATTGTGACATACCCTTACGTATTTTTGTGGTGCGACATAGTGGAACCGTGTGAGCGTAGTTGGAGCATATACCCTTTGTAATTTAAAATTCAGCTAGAAAACTAACTTCAAAGTAAAGCATTTTAGTCACTTGAAGGCGTCACCTGGGACGAACTGATTTATAATAAGTATAGGTCAAAGTCAAAAACAACTTGAAACACGTTAAATTTTGGATAGCATGCACAAGTGCAGGTACTTAATAAAACATGGGTTATGGTTGATTGGGTGGATTAGAGATTTCAATTATTTGTTAAATTTGGCTAATGAGATATCATAATTATCAAGCGAAAATTTAGACAGCCTAATGACATTGGGTGGATTGAAGAAGGAGTTGGGATGCGGGAGTCCGCTTAGGGAGGCAACTAGCCTTTTCATATATTGTCTGTTTATTTTGATGATTGCTTTAAAATATCAATTTGGTATATATATATGAAAGGATGAATCAGTGGGAGATGGATTTAGGGTTTCTTTACATTTTGCAGCACAAATCTAGTACTAGGTGTCATTTCCTCAAAACCCCCCAATAACCGAACTCTTCAATCCCTTCCTTTTCCCATGGCGTTCAAGTGGTCCGCATAGACTATTCAGCCATTACCCTTGTTTAACCTCGGCTTTGGATTGACTTGCGCTCCCATTGCCCCACCAAACGCTGCAAAATGAAAATGAAACTGTGGTAAAGTATGAAAAATCCTCAACATTACAAAAACTCTATTCTTTTCTTTCACTTGCAATCTGTTCACACACGGAGCATTCTTGTGTCATTCACGACTTGTCCGGGGAGGTATGGATGTTAACCACTACGCCGGGGCCAACCCCTCCGAAAATCAGAAATAAGTTCGGAAAATTAGAATGGTACTTCCGAAATTGTAAAGAGTGTAATGGATGATAACATCGTAAGGATCAACGGTTTATTTTTTAATATGCCACGCGATCCATTTAGTTAAATAATACTTTCAGCTTCGAAAAAAATATTCCTATAGTTTTGCTATTGAAGATAATTCACACACAATTCATAATGCCATCTCAATTTTGCAATTGGACATGATTAAAAAAAAAATCATTGTATACTTTCGTTTTTTACTGAATATTATAAACCGAACTCGCACCGGAAAGATCATATATGGAAATGGCTCTAATGTTAGCCTATGGATCTAAGATTGGGCCCATCGCTAAAAATATCTTATTTATCAATTTTATCTAGACGAACGCTTCATTGGGACGGTACTTATGGATATTTTTGGTCGCTATTGAAAATTTAGTCGATTGCTGAATTTATGTATGGGCCCAAATTAGGGGCACTTAGGCCGTCATTACATCCATTTTTCCCAACTCGCTGGAATCGATCAATTATACATCGCATACACCATTACATTATTTTTTTTACATATCTGTTTACAACATCAAAATCCTATTAGCTTTCACTGTGGTAAACTACTATCAGAAATCCTCAAAACGACAAAAACTCTCTACGCTATTTTTTCGCTGTCACTTTTGGATTTTGACGTAGATCCTGCCACGATAGATCGCAAAGTTATTTTTTGAAATTTCTTCGGCTGTCATTGGAGAAGAAGTGTGAGTTTTTTTGCCATAGTTTTCCGTGTAAAATAGTTCCAGTATCAATCCTAAAAATCCTAAAATGAAAAGTTGAAGGTAGAGAAGCAGATGCATGCCAATCAAAAAATGTTCTTTATGCATGTCCGTTCATGCTTGGCATGTAAGTGTCAAAGACCGGACACAATCAACGAACTAAAAAATGTCCCGAAATGAATTAAATAATTGATTTCTGAACTTTGTGGTAACCGCGTTAGCGAGATTAGTTGGGACATCGTAGAATACCTAACTGATCTACGACTGGATTATTTTTGATTAGACTGGCCCACATTTATATGGGGGAAATTTTTTATCATTTTTTTCAACGGGCCAACCCCTAGGTTTGTGCCATTAGGTGAGAAAACCACTCTCGGAAACTTTCATCTCACTAGGATGTAACACGAGCTGGTGCTTTTGACTTCAAATTTGTATGGGATATTGATTGAAATATATGGAGAAATAACATTCTTCACTCTTTCGTGCATAGAACTGATTCAACAAACTCAGAATTTCAGCACACGTAGTTTAAACTATAAGGAACAACTTTGCTGAAGACAACATCACGATTCAAGTTAGTATTATGGAGATATTAATTAATGATGTGCATTCTGCTCGTATATTGCAACAAAATACAGGAAGCTTATGCAACGTATCAACTAGATTACCACTAAAAATAAAAGTTCATATTTTCCACAGCCCAACATCCAGGCTCGTGTCTTTTGGTGCCGATAACCACTGTGAATGTTTCAGCTCTTTACTACGTTACACGGACTGACGCTTTTGGTTTAATGTTCATATAGGAGATTTGGTTGAAATTTTCATATACAAAATGCTATACATTCAAAAGCGAATATCCCAATAAAACTAACTGGATTCATGATGCAATCTTCAGCATCATGAATCCAGTTACTCATTGATTGTACTACAAGTTTTGAAAATCTGAATCAAATCGATAATAAGGAAACTTTTTTATGATCGATAGAGTGTAGGATTGTCATTTTTTCATATATTTTATCCAAATTCCCCATACAAAATTCAAACTTAAAGCGCCAGCTCGTGTTACATCCGAATGAGCTGAAATTTTCATAGAGTGGTTTTCAGAGACGAACCAGCCAACGGCTGAAAGTCTCTATAATAAAGAAATCAATCAATCAGAGAGTGGTTTTCTCACCTAATGGCCCAAATCTATGGGGTACCCGTGGATAGTTTAAACTTTTATTTTTGTGGGCCAGTCTATTATTGATCTTTCGGATTTTGGCTAGGCTTATGGCATTTCAAACGACCTACAATGTTCTCGTTCTGACGTTTCGGTCCGGATTTGGAGCTTCTTCGGTGACAAAGAACTAATCGTTCTTGTCTAAATTCGTTTAGCCTGTCGCGTTGTCTGTGCTTTTTTGTTTTCGGGAATGTTGTTATTTTCTGTACTAGTTGGGCTGATGTTTCCATGTAGAACGGTTGTGGGTGTTATTTGCATTTCTTTAATTTTAACTAGCGGGTGTTTTCGTGGGTAGCTTTATAAAAATGGTTCTAAACTGATATGCCATAAGACTGTAATAGAATCCGAAAGATCAGTAAAATACCTTGTTTAGTATGTAAAACCTCAAGATCCTGGCACCTAATAAACCAAACCATGGTATTAAGGGGCTCCACGAAGGTGTCCGTTTTAACATTTAGTCGAGTAATCGTGAAATACCTTGTTGAGTCTGTAGAATTTCAGGATCAGATCTCCAGGATGATAAAGAGAATCCAAAAATGTTATTTTTCAACACAATTAATCATTTGGCATTATATTATGAGGCTCCGCGAAGTGCAAAAGGCTAATTCAAATAAAAAATCAGGGTGGATTCGAACAACATTTCGATTATTCTGTAAAATATTTTCAGGACAATTTGGAGAATCATAAATAGTTTGCCAACACATCTTTATGATAACATGTTATTTGGCTCGTAGAACTTCAAGGTCTAAACTCCAGGATAATTTGAAGAACTTTTAATACTGCGTTTCTCTAGCTCAGGTCTCTTGTATTGATGTATGCTTTTCCAACATTTAAGCTCATTATTTGCAGGAAACTGTTTGATTTTATGTGAATTCATAGTTCCATGAGATTTTGTTGACGTACCGATGCACTATGGGCAAAAATGGGTCCAAAATTACCCAAAATTCAATATCTCAACAATTCTCCTAAGGGAAATCGTCCAGGGAATCGATTGCATGTGGTCCCATAGACCGGAGAGCCTTGTAGGTATATGTTTTGGGCAATTTTACCCCATTTTCCCCTACTCTTTGAAGGAAATGTTTTTTCACAGCTCTATTTTTCGTAAAACATAAGCACTTTATGCATGCATGGTTTTAGAATATTATGTCTTTAATCAACAGTTCATGAGATATTAGGGGAATACGGGATATACTTTATAGGGGAGTAAGGGGTAAAAGTGAACCCTCGCTAAATTTATTTTAATTCATAAAAATGTTGAACGATGCGATTGTTTGAATGACCCCAAAGGTTGCCTGCAATATTAAGATTTTTTTTTTTCGAAATTTTAAGGTTAATTGGGGTTAAATAAGTTTTAATTTACTGCTATCTGTTTTAAAAGAGTTTTCACTTTTTTTTGTCTGTATACAGCAAAACGATATAGTGGTTCTCAGAATTTTGGAAAAATTGGTAGTGTTGTTCCTTATCGCAACATATTAGACCTGTATTTTTTTTTATTTTGTCATTAGAGTGACTATTTATATATTAGGGCGGTAAAAAAAATTTTTTTTTTCGATTTTTTTCAAAAAATTATTAATTGAACTGTTTGGCTGATAACGAAACTCAAAATACCAAATGAAAGTTAATTAAAAGTATTTTTCAGAAAAAAATATCATGATATTAAAAAAAAAGGATTTTGTATTAAAAAACATTGATTGTATTTCCACTTTTAACCCTTACTCCCCTATAAAGTGTCCCGTATTCCCCTAATATCTCATGAACTGTTGATTAAAGACATAGTATTCTAAAACCATGCATGCATAAAGTGCTTATGTTTTACGAAAAATAGAGCTGTAAAAAAACATTTCCTTAAAAAAGTAGGGGAAAATGGGGTAAAATGGTCCAAAACACATACCTACAAGGCTCTCCGGTCTATGGGACCACGTGCAATCGATTCCCCGGACGATTTCCCTTCGGAAAAGTCGTTTTCATGGCCGGAATTCAGCGTGCTGTTGAGATATTGAATTTTGGGTAATTTTGGACCATTTTCATTTGCGATGGATGGAAGCCGATGGATCGAAGAGTACATTAAAGGAAACCCATGCCTTAGCCTGATTTTTAAGGTAAATTGATTGCTCGGTAGCGTCCCAATTATTTTTCTCAGTATTATCCCCAATCGTTCACCCAGCTTACATTTACAAAAAAATTGGCAAATTTCCCGAGCAAAGTCCTTGATGCTGGACTACAAATCTTAATAAAATTTTGATATCAACATCAAACTAAAATCATAATTTGATTTTGGTTTACGGGATTTGTTGTTGCATTTTTGTTTTCATTGCCTTAGAAGAATATCAAATTGAATACCGCAGAGAATATATTATATAATATATTATAATATATAATATATAATACTCTACTATCAAAGGTACCCGCATTATCAAAGATACCCCGTTTTACGGTACTGGTTTTGTTATCAACAGGAAAAATGAACATCAAATTGAGTTTTCAGTTTGCTCTCACTGATAGCAGAATTAGTTTTCGATGTGATGTCACAGGAAGATTTTGTTGTTATCAATTTTGATATTTTAACCGTTAATACGAGCAAAACGACAGCAAACTGAGTGATAATTATCAGCGACATCACAACATCAAATTTAGTTTTCAATTTGATCTCCGGCTTTGCTCGGGCTTATTGTCACACAACTGAGAAATATTGAAAAAAAAAATAGACTTCCCCCCTTTTTTTCTGGGGGTTGTCGGTTAGTTTGTACACGTACCATTGTATCCACTGACAATGATTCATCAAATAGAATTATTACAGGAAACGTTGCTGTTTATTTCATTTGTTCGTGCCTCATTGAAATTCTGTTGATGGACCTTTCTGTAGCTTACAGCTTGATCTATTTTAAAATGCCATAGAAACTGTATTGTATTATCTTTGATGTTCAGTGGTAATTCACTTTCAGGTCTTGAGGCAGAACTACTACCTTCTTGAATGCATTTTATGTACCTATGCGCTAGTAAAAGCCGGCTGCAACGATCGGTTCAAGAATACTTATTGGCTCGATGATGGCATCACCTTGCACTTGTATCTGGGTATTTTAATTGCTTTGCTGGTCTGTGTGTGACTGTAAATTACGAGGGATTCAAAACAACAAAAGACCGGATGAGACTGGTGTAGATTTATTTGTGTTGCCAGAACGTTAATTATTCAAGTAACCCTATCAACGGACCGTTTATTTACATAGTATACGAGATGCCTGTGCAAGAGGCAGTATACCGTGGCGTCTGAGGTGGCTGCCAACATCGCCAACGAATTTGATTACATGCGATAATTCGAGTGCATTCGCCACTCAGAGCAATATATTTCCGTCCTCGAGTCGACCGACGGATCGTGACCTGTCTGTCGGTTTGCCTTTTACTCAAGAGGATGCAATGAAATTTGAATCACTGTAAGCAAGAATACAAACTGTTAGATAGTTCTATGTATATTTAAATTAATCTGCTGTTTGAAATTTTCTATTACATAAGTGTAAATACGATCACCCTGCGTACGAATAAATCAATCAATGTTATAAATACGTGTTGTAATAATCATTATCTTAGTTAAGTTCTGATAATTTTACGCAAGCAAATACTACTACGCATTTGGTGTAGGTCTCAAGAAAGTCGACAACAAGGCTTCCATTCAGGATGATTGTTATAATGATAATGGCAATCGTAGCAATCTCTACTTAAGCTCAGAGTGATAACGCTCTTTGTATGATCAACAAATAGATGTGATGTGTGTACTTCTTTTTTAAATAGGAATATTTTAAGTATTGTAATTTCAGTCAATGGAATCGGAATAGAAAGATTACGTAATCCACCAGAAGTTACACTTCCATTTGGTCTATAGACCTAGTTGTAACGATTTTACGTAACATCTGATAATAATTTATTGTGGTTCTCGTCATCATTAAGCAAGTGTGCGAGTAATAAATATACGGAAGTATCGGCGAGAGTAGCCCTGTGTGTCTTGTGTGAGTTTTCAAAATAATAGCGGTCAAGGTCAGAATGATTCATTTATTAAAATGATTGCGGCGAAGCAGAGAGCAGCGTTTGCGTGTACAAAGCCAAGTCAGCATTTTATATGTTTATCTGGATGTTTGCTTGTCTTGTTTCCGTAGTGTACGTGGACTCTGATACGGTTGGTGCACATTCCACAGTGCTCACCAAGCGCAGACGAAAAACGTTGGTGCTGCTCTCGTGTGGCTTTATGTTCTCTGAGTGTTATAATTAACCTTCATGATAATGTCGAAGCAATCAAAACAATATTCTATACTACAGATGGTTTTCTTTTTCTTGTTCTACGATGATTGAACGGCTAGGTCGATGACTTTTTCATATTGTCTACTTTTCCTCATGCATGGGGCTGTTCATAAACTACGTGCACTTATTTTGAGAGGTTCCGGCGTAAACAATCGTCCGTATATTTTTTTTAATTTGTATGGACCGTAGATACTTTCGAACCACTTTCCCTAAAATATCGTAATTTATGAACAGCCCCCATAGTACTTTGCAATCGGAGCTCAAAGCGCTTATCGCGTATTTTCAAGGCACAAGCTGCATACGTTTTATTAGAAATCAATCATTTTATCCAGGGGTGCAACGATGAACTTTCGTTGGTTTCTTTTATGTTAACCATCTACAATTCATGTTTTATGTTTTAAAATACACTCAAATATTGTTTCACGCGTTTTTAATTTTTCGGTTTTTCCAACACCAGGATGGGTATAGCGTTTTTAATACCACCTGGTTATTTTTTTTTTAAACAGGTTGCAAATTGAGCTCAAAAATAGAGACGAAAAAATCTATAATTATTGTTAAATTTTGCAAAATATCTTTCCCAGGTTTTACTTAGTGTATACCATCCCACGCAATGCCTAGCGTTTAACCATCGACGAATACACGTTTGTTGATATTCATCAACGCTTGAGTTTCAAAACCTGTGTCAGAATCGGCTTTTTGAGTCCATCTTAATTCATCAACATTCATTGCGACTCATGGTATAACCTAAGTCTCTAACTTGATAGCATCTTTCTGGCCTAGAGTATTTTTCTTATATTATTGCGTGCTTTCTTGTAAATGATATGGAATTGCTTTTTTAACATTAAGGTCTAACAAACTTGTCATATACTAGGTGTAAAAATTGTCAATTTCATGTTGAAATATTTCAGATGCTTTACATATCTCCATGAAAAGATTCATGTCGCCTGCGTATATTGAAACATGAAGGTTCTACATGTGTTCTATATCATTTACAAATAATATAAATGGTAATGGACCCAGATGGGGACATTGTGGCACACCAGATGTGACTAACTATGGCGGGCAAATTACCTTCAAATCATACTCTTTGCATTCTCCTTGTCTGGATCCCTTTCAGTAGCCCAAGGTTAAAACGTTACTTGGATAACTTAAAAAGCAACAGTGGTATATCATCTCTGTCAAATACTTATTACAATAAGTATATGTATAACAGTTCTACATAATTTCCAAATAAAAATCGGGATTAGAAATGATTCCTTCTAAATTGGAGGAAGAATACTGGAATTAAACACCCAAAATAAATTTGTGAAAGTGATTTTAGAACTATAGGAACTATAGGAACCATCTGGTCCAGCAGGCTTTGAAGCATCCAAGGTTTCAAGAACACGTAGGATTTCCTTGAGGGATAAATTATCAACTGCAATCTCGCTCATTATCATCATGAGATGCATAAATTTCCTGAAAACAGGAAATAACTTCCTGATATCATTAGATGTGTTTCCGGTCCTGTTATCTAATTGCATTTTTAATATTTTGTTTGTCTTTGACATAGTAAATTTATTTTTGTTTGTTCTTGACTTAGTAATGTTAGGTCTGATTTTGCATTGTTTTCAGCATACATGTTGTGCTCTTCAAATGTATTTTTTATTTCTAAATTCAGTTAAAAAGGTTTACGAGTTTTCTGCTATCTATTTTTAAGATTGATAACATGCAGGGTGCCCACCTATCTAAGAAAAGCAGGAATGCGGGATATTGTCAGGAATTCTAATAAAAAATCGGGAAATCAGAGAATGTGCACGCACAGCAAAAAATAAGGGATATTACCTGACATGTAGACCGAAACTATTTTAAAATTACATCGCTTTAAACTATGTCTTATTTTAATTTTACATTAAAAATCATGCACATAAAAAACATGATAAAACTCATAAAATTACACGTTTATTCGATTAGCTTTCTCTTGCAGTGTAAATAAAATCACCACGTTATGTAAAAACTTTTCGAGATCATCGGATTTTCAACCAATGTTTCCAATTCGGAAATAGTAAAGAGAGTAAATTTAGTCATTACATTCTACTATCAAAGTGCCCAAATTATCAAAGATTCCTCGTTTTATGGTATTTCTAAGTGTGTAGGCTATCAGAGGCTCCAAACTGCCTACAGCTCTTAAAATATTTTAGGTTAAAAAGTCTCTAGAGTTTTATTATATTCTTAGTAGATTTATCGTTCTATTTTTTTTCTTATTCGTTCTAAAAACTGCGACCAGTAATTAGATGTATTGTAGTATATCCCGTATCCTTAGTTTAGTTCATGTCGTATTACTTCATCACTATTGAGAAATTATGAAGTATTCGGTTTTGATATAGTTGTTATCCTTGTTTTCATCGCAAGGAATCGATTCTAATTGAAAGGTCTTGCTATTTATACTCTTCGCCTTTGTCAGTCAAAATCGGATTCCTTAGCAACAAAATCAAGAAATGACTCCGATTGACCATGCATCAAAACCCTAGTTTCAAGCACTTTAAACTAGGGAATAACCAACAGAAGATTAGGAATCACATAGAAGAAGACTAAATAATTAATGTCTTCCTTTTTTCAAGATCATCCTCGGTGGAACATCCCGAGTCTTGTCATTATCAACAAGGCATAACAAGTAACAAGGAATAAGATGTGTTCTTTTGATTACTGAAAAATCATGTTCCCCTAGTTTGAAATTATCAGGACTAGGGTTCAGTGAGGCCGGCGCACAATGGATAAGTTTTCAGGTTTTTTTGACAGCTAGCCCATGCATTATCTGTCAAAAAACCTGGGAATTTATGCATTGTGCGGCAGCCTTTACTCCCAGTGACGCACCACGAAAAGACGAGATACCCGCGTTACGGGTTTCCATGTAGCGTCGCAACTCAAGACGATTGTTTACAAATATCGTCCAGTGAAATTTGCACCTAGTCACTTCTGTAACCGGGAAATAATTGAGGTTTATATCGGAAAAAAAATGCGGGAATTTATAAAAGGAAATTCAGTTGCCATCCTAAACTTGTATATTGTATCATACTCTGGTGCTTTGGTATTTGATTTTTTTTTCTTATGTGTCTTAGGCACTGTGCTCTTAAATATCATACATAATTTGATAGAATGTATCCACTGCTTGACTTATGTCATAATTATGAATTAAAGTTTGCCACTCGATACAGTTCAATTTGTTTTTAATAAGTTTCGTAGTTTGCTTAGCTAAACTCAAAGTAAGTTTCGGACAAATTATTATCCAATATGGCAGTTTTCTCAGCTAACAAAAACATTCATTCACTCACGAACATGCCCCCCCGGGAGCAATTTAACAGCTCCAGTGTTATGTCAATGTACCCCGTAAATTCTAGTACTCTGGTTCTGTCAAATCGAATATTGGTGGAGTAAATTTACAATTGGTCTTATTTTTGATCAACTCTCTTTTTTACGTTTTTGAGTTTTATGTTTTTTTTTACTTTTTATAAATACATTGATATTTTTTATAGTAGTCTTTCAATCGACTCAGCTTGAGGAGATCGGAAAATGTATGTCCTGTATATGCATGTGTGTGTGAGAGCGCGTAACACAATTTTCTTAAACGTATTTCTCGGCAACCACTCTACCGAATTGAACGCAACGTCCACCAAATGAAAGGTACCGTGATTCTATAGAATGTTGATTAATAAATTTCCGGAAATATGGACGGAACAATACCCGAAAATCGTGAAATTCGGAAACTAAGTGGTATTTGTTGGCAACCACATAACCGTATTAAATGAAGCAACCAGCAAATAAAAGGTATTATGATCACAATGAATGGTGTTGAACAAATCAGTCAACTATTTCTGGAGACATGGGCGGGACAAGTTCGGAAAAACATGGATTTTGGGAACTAAGTCGTATTTCTCGGTAACAACTAATGCGAATTACACGCAACAACCACCAAATGAAGTACAAGTATCATGATTATATAGCCACGCCCATAGAACATTATTGAACGAATTCAGAATCGTTCAACTGATGCTGGTTATGTGGCAAGAACATGTTGTGGGGAATGTGAGCCATGATACTAAATTTGACCGATAAGGAATAAAACATCTCATGTGACAAAACAAATTACTTCATAATATGATAACCAAATCAATTGTGGCTATTTAAAGCGGCGTGGACCACATTGATCAGTGCTGGGCATGTCCCAGATGCCCCCGGGGAATTAACCAGACCAGACTTGAATTAAAACCTATCATGTGAAATAATGAATTTTGATTTGAAATTTGATTGAATTCCAAGATATAAGGAAAACAATGCAACATCAGTAATACGTCTCATTCAAAATTAATTATTTGCTTGTTTTCGACGTCCACATGAAGTGAAACAAAAACATGTTTTCTGATGTGAAAACAGTTGTGCCACCAGCGATGGCTGACCCCATTGTTTACGTACGGTAGAGACATCTACAATTTGTAAGTGGGTACGTGAAACAAAGGTTTCCTGTTTAGATACTCGAACAGGAGACTCACACCGCTGCCTTCACTCACACAGCATGTGATTGAGACATTTTTCCATACACGGAAACCGAAAATACGCAAAAATTGCTATAAAGGACTCAATTTTGACTATAAATTATGCATATTCAGCTAAAACGGGACTACACCTGAAATGTGTGTATTTTTTACACCTTTTATGAGTATCTGTTACTCATAAATGCATAAATTTTATTCATTTTTGTACTAGCAATTACTCATAAATTTGTAAAATTTTAGTAAATACCCATAATGGTAGTCCCGTTTTCTTTCAAAAATGCCGATTACGATTACCGAGTAGAAAATGTACGTTCAGTCATTCAAAACAAGGGGCTACCATCACGGAAAAAATATAAGTGCTGATTGAGCTACTGACTGAGTGCTCTGTTGTCAGTGACTTGTTTACTTCCCAAATCATTCAGAATCCCGCGAGGCAGTGAAAGATGAGGCGGATGGCTGTTCATATTCATATGAAAAAAAAAAACTCATTGAACCTGAATGTTTTACTCTCTGCTCACACCCTATTGACTAGTTTTTATCCACCTTCTGGATATATGCGAAGCTTTGGATGTATTTAGCTAATATGGTTTGCATTTATTAAAATGGTTGGAACCTAAGAAGTGAAAAAAAAAATTGGCACTTCTATACTATGCGCTGGAAATTAAGTCTAAATTTTAAAGCCTCTACAACGGATTACCATAATGCACCGAATATCGGACAATCATTTAATTCGGTCATGTTAAAATGCCATTCTTAATTACGACATAAAACGGTAATCTTTTGTAGCAAAGGTCTTATTAGTATTTGTCAATATTTTTTGGTTGAATGACAGATTGGACTGTAAACATGTTTAAGGTCCAATCAGAGAGCTGTGCGATATTATAAAAAATTTCAAATTGGACGTTTTTTCACATATTTAAATAATTTTATGAATATTGATAATTAAAATTTCTAGAACAATAATACTTAGAGATGGTGAGCTCTGCAGTATAGATAAGCATTAAACTTGATTTGTTTACAAATGTTAGTTAGGATCTTTTGAAATGTTTATCTAGCATTTAATTTTTAATTATAGATTACTCCACTTAGCACATAATAATTATGTTAGATGAACATGGATGGCACTATAGAATCATCATACAATTAACGCGACGTTTGTATCATTTTGCCTTGATAATCAACTATTAAAAGTGTCCGGGTTTATGGACAAAGATAGTAAGTTAGGTGGGGCTCATTGTGTTGGCACTTGTCTGCAAAGTATTTTAGAGTCAGACTTTCCCACAGTAGATCACACAATTTGGTCGTGATTTCGAAGAACTTTAGGCAAAAGTGTGTTTCGGGATGATACATTATAAAATTTTTAAATAAGGTAACAAGAATAATTGAATAGTGAAGGGGTTATTTTATTTCTGGGCATGATCGCGTTTTCTTGAATATGATTTTAGGAGTATCAGACTTTTGAAATGTCATCAGGAAGCTACAATTGTCCATAGTATTTTTTTATAGTTCGCGAGTCATGTCTAAAAAGCATTTATTATTCTAAACAATCATAAATGGAGCAGAATGTGACCAAAACCTCGAAAAAATTGAAAACACTATGTTTGAGTGGATTACGTTGTTCGCCATGATATGGCAATATCTTGGTACAATGTGGTTTCTTCATGCCGTTCACACCACCATAGAGTATTTAAAGATTTGTAGTGGCAAAACTTCTCAGAAAGCTCAAAAACACATTAACTTTTAACATTAACCCCTGTTTGGATGATCTGTCAAATGTTTGCTTAGATTCGTCTTGATTAACTTTGATGTTGACATCAAAGCATCCGGACATTCTTGATCGGGATTTAATCTGAGTATAATACCGGTTGAAGCTTACCACAATTGAATGGTACTACTATGATTAAAGCTATCGAAGTCATTATCAATCAATTGTCTTTCTTATCAAATGTTTTTTTTTTTAAAGGCGGATATTCGCCATAGCAACATAAACTCAATTAAATCCCATTCACATTACAATTGTGCGAGTTTTTCTGTGCAATCCCCTATTTTTTTCGTGATTACAAAATCACAAACATATTCAGCAGAGCTATGGGTTATCGCAGCAGGAATCTTGTTTTTATTCATTCAAACAGTCAGATAATCAATACGAACGGCTTGGGTTTTTACAGATAACATGCAACGCAACAGATGCTTTCACTATTAAGAAACGTTTCTGATTCAAGTCAAAACAAGTCAGTCGTTACGCGATAAGATATCATTGAATGAAGGAGAGACTTGAGCCACGCTTGTTTGAACGCTGATAAGTTATACGAAAAATAGGAACACGAGGAGGATTTCTTTCATTTATGTTATTAAATAATAATGGTCCGCGTTTGATTATATTGTTGGCGCGAAAATTGCCTTAGAGTGTCAATTGTCAGCCATTCTACAGGAAACGTCTAAATCCTCACGTTCTCCGACGAGAACATTCGCGCGCAACTAATCTTCTTCAACATGCAAATACCGCAGAATATCACGTTGCACAAGTTGGTACGATTCTTGCTGAGTTTCACACGTATTAATTGCGCTGCGCATTCGTCCTACATTTTGACTTCGACTTATATTTGCTTGCCGAAGCTCGCTGCTGTTGCCTCGTGTTTTGTCTTCGTACGTCAGGTTTCATTAAATAATGTATCGTATGTCTGTCACTGGCGTTGTGTCCATCGAAATGGTAACGGTTTTTGCTTTCCTTTGGTTGTCTGATTCCCCATCCCTTTCGCGGTATTATAAACAAAGTATAGACACTAAAAATAGCCCGTTATCATGCAACATTCGAATGAGGAAAGAATGCACGGAACGGAACACCCAGGTGCCATACACATGCGACCAGAAAATGACACGTACGTTGATTACAATTTTCACAAACACATTCACTCACACAGTCACACACCGGCAGCAGACGAATGGGTGGATGAAAAAAAAAAGTTATCGTCATCGGCCAAACGTGAAACGGAAAACCGGCTGAGCTTCAATATCATTCGATGCTCGCAGTTTGAGGGCATATGCGATATAATTTATCTTTATGGCTGCCATTGAAAACGCTAAGCCTGTCGTCTACGGTGAGAGGCAGTATCAATGTGATGGAGCGGGGTAAAGCAACTATAACAACAACGAAAAACCGGAGCAACATTCACACTAATGGACGTTTACAGGCCAAGCGTTCGTGTACGGCAAATGGCTTACTAGAGGGTGGTGGTGAAAACATAATACAGCTGCATGCAAAAAATGCATCTTTGCACGGGAAATGCGTTATCACTTTTGTATGGTTTTTGCTTCTCCGTAAAATTTGCTGTTAGTGTAAATGTCATGCCCAGGGAATCCAAACACACAAAATAAACTTTCTCTGCAATATAGCTTGAGGAAAATTATATATTGTTTGCAAGCTTTGTTGCAACAAACGCGATTAACGACATAGGTTAATCGGAACGGTGAAATGACATCCCCATTTACTTAGGGATCATCCATAAATGACGTAGTATGCACAGCAAAAATTTAATTTTAATATCACATCAAAGTGGATGTACTTCAATTGTGTCGAAAATATGATGTAATGTTACTTGCCAAAGCGGACAAAATTATCATTAATACAGTGCATGAACTAACATGCTGCTTTTACTGCATTTGTTTATTTTTGTGACCATAAAAATTACATGAGATTTTCGACATGATTGAAGTGCATCCTCTTGGTTGGATGTAATATTAAAATTTATTTTTTGCTGTTTATTTTTGACCAAACCACACCCTCTTAGCATATGTTGCTATATTTATTTATGTATTGCCGTCATTCAGATGTAGACAGCTTTGTTACAATTTGTCACAATTTTTGACTACTTTGAATATGTATTATATAGGGGAAATGACGGCTTCGGCATGCCAGACTATTTTCGGCAACCCAAATTGAAACACTATTTTCACTGGATTTTCTTACGAAAACACTTCGCTGAATGCATGCAAACGATTCTTTATGCTTTCAGCTTCAATTTGACTATATTTTTACCACTGAGAAAAAGCAATCTAGCAAGGTTTTCTTGAAATGAAACACACGCACTACAAATTGTAGCTGATTTCGAGTTGCCGATAATAGAACAGCAGATTTACATGCAGTTCAAATGGAACGGTTGCCGAAGAAAAACTGGTTGCCGACAATACTCGCTCTCACTAGAGAAGATTGGAGCTTTGTAAAAGCGTTTCAAAACAGCTTTTGACAATTCTTTCGACTGAAATTGTTAGAGCAGCTGGCAGCAAAAGATTGTAAACAAACCAATACTGCATATGTGTGCGCTCCTTAGAGAAAAAGGCTATAGAAAGAAGGTCGCTGCTTAGGTTGCCGAGAATACGTAAATTCCCCTACTATTTTCAAGTGGCAAAATTAAAAAGAATTAAAATACTGCTTTAATTGTCGTTTTGTCATTGTAAAGTCAATAGTTTCGCAATGTTTTACATATTTGTTATGTAAGCAGCCATAATTTGATTTAGTGGTCCCAATTTAGCATAATTTGTACGATGGCGGTTTGTAGTAAATATATTTTGATTTCGTAGTTGCCTATAAGATAACCGAAGCAAATTATGATTAGGGCGAAACTAGCAAAATATAAACAAATGAAGAAAACCCGAGCAAGTTTGCACGTATTTATTTAATTTTTAATTGAAGTTGTAGCAATATTTTTCCCAATGCAATATGATCGTAAAATTGATCAATTTGTATTTGTGTAAAATCCCTGTTTTGCTTATTTTCTCTTGAGAACATCTCGTTATTTTTATAATTTCGCCGGTATATGCGGAACCTTAAGAATACGCCCTCATTGAATCGCCCAAACATGTATGATAACAACAACTCGCGTAATCCTATGTTCCTTGTTTTGATTTCCTTAAAAGTGTCACCCTTAACTTTTCGCCGTGTTTACGTTTCAGTTAAAGCCTTTTACTATTTTCGCTTTTGTTGGTAAACAACATTGGTTTCGCCCGTTCATTTAAATGTTTCAAAATTGCGCCCTGTACTATCGCAAACAAGTTTGTTTCGAAATAAATTTGGTTTCGCATTTCGTTTTGCACGGATTTTTCGATAGTGGAAAATTAAAAGAAAATGGTTTGTGGGTATTTGTTAGTAGATCTTTGCCTGCTTCGTCTGATTGCTGTAAAATCTCCATTTGTTTGCATTTTTCTAGTTTCGCCATAATCAAAATTTACTTCGGATATGTAAAAAAAAAATAGTGTTGATAATGGTGGTGAGCTCCAACTGGTATTATCTTCGGATTGAATTCCGTTCAAGAATGTCCGGTTGCTGGGATGTCGACATTAGAGTTAATCAACACAACTTTAAGCAATCATTTGCAGATCATCCAGACAGGGTCGGTATTAAAAGTTATTCCGAGTTGGAGCTTTCCGCCACCATAAGAGTTCTAACAAATTCATGGCCAATCATAACTTTTGAAACCAACCCCCTTCCCCCTCAAATGCTATGTCATTTATGCATGTTCCCTTACGTATACGTCAACTCCTGCGTATGTTGTGAAGAAGGTTGCAAACAATTTTATATTTTTCTTCCATCGTTCAGATAGCTATTGCAGAGCAGTGGGAGTTTTTCAAGAAAAAAAAAGGCAGGAGGATGTTGTCATTATTACTTGCCGTTACTGACAATGCGATATCATTTGGCTCGTTGATCGCTTATCATTTTGTCCATTGGAGATATTTTTGTTTTCATTATTATGCAATGAAACTACCTTTTGTGAACTTTCATATAATTTTACAATGACTCTCATGACATTGATTCTTCTTTTTTTCTTCAAAAAAACGTCTTGCATATTTAGGTGTATTAAGATATTTTAGGGTGTTTAACCTAATGTCAGTACTATTATACCCATCCAGCGAATGGATTTTTACAAACAGTTTAAAGGCATCAGGGTGCTTCATTTCATTTCCAATAAATGGGTTTAAATATTTATTATATACGTTGTACGATACATTTTAGTGAAGTTTCTTAAATAATTTATCAGACCAAACGTATGTCATCGTTTAATCAAGTATTTCTTTAAGAGTTTCGTTACATACGTAACAATTTGATCAATAAATGTGCACATATCTGAAATTTTGACAACTTGGTCATGTTTTATCATGACTTAGAAATTAATGACGAGAATTGAAATTTACATTTCTCCTCAACAGTGCTGGTAGCAGGTCACTTTTTAGTGACTTGGTCACTATTTTGAAGCCAGTCACTAAAGTCACTATGTCACTTAAAATAGTCACTAAAGCCATTTTTTACAACCAAAATAGAGTGAAATTGAAAAATATAAACAAAATATTTAAATTGAGTACTTGGAACTAAAATATGCATATCTGTTAAAAATAATTAACAATTTTAACCAGGGTGACCAGTGAATCGCAAAAAATCAAGGAACTTTAAAACACCAGGTAAAATACTGAGAAATGCCTTCAATTTCGATTACAAATTGAGGAAAATATACCTCCTTTCCCCGAAAATAAATTCTAAACCTTTTCAAGAGTATTTGTCTGTGCTGGATTTTCAGAAGACTTTGAAGAATTATCAAGAACTTAAAAGAATTCAAGGCAAATATATGCTTCATAGAAGAAGAATCTGTACTACGTGCTCTGAGGGCCGATTTCTTCACCTCCGCTTAAATCTTAAACCAGATTTACCCATATAATTAAACCTGGTTTAAGCTTTAAGCGGAGGTGAAAAAACCCGGCCCTGAGACTGACGCATACGAGCGTCGCTTTTAATTATTGTTTAAATCAAGCTTACAAATGCTCATTACCACTAAAATGCTATTTTTCGGATTTATGGAACTATCAGATATTTTAATGATAATTCTTATTTACAAGATGCAAGAACAGAAGGTAAAGTGTGTGTAATACACATAAAATCAGCGATCATTAAATAGCTAGTTGTGACCTTCTGAAAGCAAAATTGACAAATTTTATATGTCACACATGTCAGGCTTATTGCTTATCGCATATTAGCTTATTGCGTGCTCTCAACTTAGTGTTCTAGATGCACGCAGTTATTAATTGAGAGCTTTCGATGCCTGCTGTCATTTTTGCATTAGTATAATTGTGTGGAAAGAACAAGCCCAGGGAAGTTCAACCCGAAAAATTCCTATACCGGACGGGGAATCGAACCCAGCCACCTCCAGCATGGTCTTGCTTTGTAGCTGCGCCTTTACCGACTAAGCTAAGGGAGGCCCCACTTCTTCTTGCTTCTTACAAATAAAAATTAGCATTATAGTATCCCGTACTTCCATAATTACGAAAAATTGCATTTTAGCTGTAATGAGCAATTGCAGGCCTGGTTAAAACTATTAATATGAAAATTTAGCTCCGAAACAATCTTGGAAATAATTCCAATATAATTGAGAGAAGTGCTCCATGTGCATTTTAACGAGAATTCTGATAATTCCATGAAAATTTCGTGAACCTCAAAGCTGATCTCTGCGGAAAGTTCTAAATGAATTCTGGCGTGATTTCTGAGGATACTTTCAAAAGAACTCCAAAGAGTTCGAAATAAATTCCAAGAAGAATGCCAATGGTATCAAATTTTGAAAGTTTAATCTCAAAGGTATCCTGAAAAGAGTTTCAAGGGTATTTTGAGATGGATTTTTGTTTTGAGAATTCTGAGAAAATAGCATGGGAATTCTGAGGAGAATACGAAATGAATTTTGAGAGAGAAATCCAAAATTATTCGTAGCATAAATGTATGAAATGTTATGAGGTTAACTGCATTGGAATTCTAAGGAGAATTCAAGTAAATTTAAAATGAATTTATGGAAGAACCTTCAGGAAATTCCTGGTAGAAACACCCTCACCATCCCTCATCAACAATTACAATTTTTACAATGCCGTACTAACGGGTGTTCAATAAAAAATGAAATTTTTTTCAGTATTTTTTTTATTGAAAACATAATGTTTATTCTTCAAAAAAACGTCAATGAATATTGGAGAAGGGGCCCTGGTCAGTCGTACGACGCAACTTAGTCGCGATGCTCTCACAAGAGCGCTGGACGGCACTGAAATCATTCTCATTTTTTATTGAGCATCCGTTATAACGGAACTATCAATTCTATACTTTCATCTCTTCATTTATCGTATAAAATATTCACTTTAAGTATGATATTCACGTTAACGTGGTTGATTAATTCAGTGGCGTCCCGTATCCTTACTTTTTACCTGTGTACCAACTTTCAAAACCAGATTTAATGCCATATTCATATTCGAAACGGTTGAAAAATACACTTAATCTTCTAGTTTACTCGATATCTATTCATTGCCAGCAATATTTTGATAATTGTTTATGCTTTTGAGAGTTGGTGCACAGCTAGATTGAGGTTAAAGAAACGCCACTGGATTAATTGCTTGCAATAATTTGCTGGTCATCGTGTGTAACGTAATTAAAAGGAAATGATTCAAATCACTTCAAATGCTCTTCATAGGAAATTCCCTTGTGAGTTTCGATATAATTAGGAGAATTTATGAAATATGATTAAGTTTTTTTTATATTACATATCAAACCGTATTTGAATTTCTAATGCATCAATTAAATATTACTAATCGTTACTTATTTATTATTTAAAAGTCACTATTTGGTCATCATTTCCGTAATTTTAGTCACTAAATTCACTACTATTATATCGCATCAGAACTACCAGCCCTGCCTCAATCATACAAACATTTTGATAATCCACCAGGAGAATGTTTGGTAGAATCAACACTTGCTAAGTTATCTATTAGCATCCGATAATAGTTTAAAGTAAGTGAAAGTCGCAATGCTTTCTGATCCTGAAGTAGACCAAAGTGGATTCCGCCAGGGGTAGAAACAATTCTACCCGTTCAGGCCAAAAAAGGATAAAGATAGGTATTTTTCGAAGTTCTATATGATATTCTATTGTAAATGCCGTGTTATATTGCATTCAAAATGTGTTTATTTTTTTGTATTTTAATGGCCGGAGCGAGCGGAATCTGAAGGATTATATTTGACGCAGCGGTCTACTGTGGTGCAAAATGCTTAGTATATAAACCTTCAAAATTGGGTTGCAAGATCTAGATTTTAGGAATCTTTTAATAATTCATACATAAATCTCTATAAAAACATTTATACAGAAGCATCAGCATTTAATGGGACTTAATAAACTAATAAAGTGATTTGAAAAACTAATTAGACTAACATTGATTTAAAATCTTATGAAAAGTTTATCAGATTTTAAAATTCTGTTGGGATTTAAGTTATGTAAAATCCTGTTTTGTTTTTTATTTTTGTTAGATAAGTTTGTAAGATAAGATCGACGTTTCCTCAATTGGCGTGACCCAACGAACCTGCCACCGCACAAGGCGCGTTGCCGTCTCCTGAGCATCTAACCACTAGAGATGAGACGGATGATCGCTCACGGGTCACACAGACTGTCTAACATTGTTGACACAACTAAATCTGTATGCCCCGTCGTCAACGTGATTATGCCCTACATGAGCCAATTTGATCAATCAGCCGGCAGTTCAACAACTTCTTTGGTGTGTTCAACTTTAACTTTATCAGCTGACGTGTTTCGTCATTGGCTACTTGGCCTTTTTCATTGACCGTAACTAATAAGTTTAAGTTTTATTCATTTACACATTAATTTCCAGTTGAATTATTAATAAACAAATAATCAAATTACTTCGAAGGTGAGAGACGAGTGAAATGCACTTCCATTATGTTAGTCAAATTCGGGATATATCGAGAGGACATTCGGGATTTGGTAGTTATTTTTTGGAGGATTTCGGAGCTTCTTCAATGAAGCCTTTGATTTCGTTGTTTTCGTCAGTTGCCGTAACGCAATGGTTAGCATCCATGCCTCATACGCTAAAGGCACGAGTTCAAATCTCATCCTCGAACTGTTCACAAATGACCTAAAATGTTTTAAAGTGACTATAATACAAAAAAAAAACGATCCAAGTCGAATGGTATACGACATTCCGGTCTCTTCTAATATGACATCCACAAGTTCCCTAGTAGCACACTAACAGAACGTAACGTAACAGAATAGAATTAATGCATTGTATGTGAGTAAACATTGCAATAATCATTGTGTGTAGTCTACATTTGCTTGACGTAGTCCTTGTGTCCGAATAATTGTGGTTACTTGTGTGCAGCTTATTCCAGTCACAATCATATTTAGCTGTTCCTAGCAAACCGAGACAACTTTGTTGAGCAACCTTGAAAAAACCGGAAATTTAAGTTCTTAATTCCAATGACCACAATGTAGCGATCTTAAGTAACATTTTTCTTTAGGCATTGTGGTATGCTAGACTTGCCTCTGGATCTTTCGAATTTGTGCTCAAGGTGCTTCGACCTCCCCATAAATAAATACTCAGCCTTATCGTTAAGGTTTATCGCATCGCCTTCTGCTTCCCATTATAGAACAGTCGATCCGCATCTTTTAAGTCTGTCTTACGATAATACAGCTTGAAATAGCATTGATTGATGATGATGATACCTCCCTTAGTTCAGTCGGTAAAGTCGCAGCTACAAAGCAAGACCATGCTGGAGGTGGCTGGGTTCGATTCCCGGTCTGGTCTAGGAATTTTTCCAGTTGAAATTTTTTTCTAGCTACACAATTATACTAATGCAAAATGGTACAGGCATCTATAGCTCTCAATAATAACTGTGGAAGTGAATCTAGAACACTAAGTTGAGAGCACGCAATAAGCTAATATGCGATAAGCAATAAGCTTGAAATGTGAATAAGAAGAAGACAATATATATGAACCACACATGTAATGAGATTGAAATACATAGGTCGCCCTAAAACACTGTTTATGTTGCGGTTTTTTTTTTAGAGAAATTATTTTTTTATAAACTTGTTTGATTTTGTTTCTGTTACATTGTTTGATCCCTGGTTAGATTGACAGACTGGACCTTTTTTTTAGTTTGTCAAGCAGTTTTTTTAATTCTTTCGTCAATATGTGCTTGCAAATTCAGGGTGGCAACTCAACCTGGAAAACCGGGACATAATATAGATGTTATTTCCACCAGGAAAAAATCGGGATCTGTAACATCAGGATCAGCTTCAAGAAATGTATAATTATTTCCTAAAGCGGTCTAAAATACCTCCATTACCCTACGATGGCTTATTGCTATGTCGTTTTCAAGTTTATTTATTCGTAAAACATTTTTTCTTCCAAATCCGTAAAAATTTTTTGTTTATTAACAAAATTTCTTCGATTATTTATATCCTTCTTTAAAAGTTAACATTGAAAAAAATAAAACAAAAACATTCTTTAATGGGACTGGTATCAACTAAATGTTTCTATTATGTGATTTCGAAAAATTGATTTTCGTGTTTGTTTTAACGCATCGTGCCAGTATACTTTTGACTATTTTAAGGTTTAAGGTAAGTCTTAATATCCTTTTGAAGATGCTCTTTACAATTTCCATTCAGCATCAGCTATCGACATTAAATAGGTTGTAGTTGCCAAAGAGGTAAATTGGGTTGTTCTCGGTGAAAACCTATATTTATTTTTTTTTTTTTTTTTTTTTTTTTTTTTTTTTTTTTTCATTACATAATTGATGTCAAATTAGGCCATAACCTTTACCACTACTAAGATCATGAAAGGGCTTCAAAAAATATTGTACGATAGGTACAAAAAGTGTTAAAAAACCTGTTATGCCATACTATGATCGGAACTACTACACCAAACGTGACAGAGCTGCTTGCAAAGGATTCACTTGGACTGATTTGGTGAGATTGTTCCTTTTTTTTTACTTTTATCTATTTAAACTTAATTTCTATGAATTCGTAGCATTTGGAATCATTTGATTCGGATGAGACTTAACTTTCATCCTATGGATTTTAGACATCCTATTTTTTTAGGAGACATCCTACTAAATACGTGCCATCTACAAAGCAGGAATTGCTTTGACGATGGAAGTGTACACGCAGTACCAATATACATTTTATATTGGTACTACGTGTATGCGGGGCGTGTTGTAAGTTCATGCATTGTTTCTTCTCATTGTAGACAGCGAATATCGAATAGCGAGCAAGGGCGCTATAACCTAGGCGAATACAGTATTCCCTCCGTATAGGTTACGTCCGCACACCGCTCTCTGTTGTCCTTCGACTGAGGTCGGCTGGATCGATTGAGGGATGGCAGTGGGTGGACGGTGCCGTCCACGCTTGTACGGAGGGAGGACTGTACGCTCGAACACAAGGGGTAAATACCTGTGTTCCATCCCAGGAGATCGGACAACCAAGGAGTGTACATTAACTTTCTTAGCTCTGTCACTCCCAACGATTTATATAGCCTATTTTCAAATCCTGCATACGGAGCGGTTGGTACGGTATGTCCCCGCTCTTTGATTACCTGTGGATTAAATGTTAACCACTGTCTATACTTATTAAGTAGACATGGTAAACATTCACTTCCACAAAAATTAACTAAACGCTACACAGTAGGCCTGGCCGCTTTATTGTTTGTTTCACATCCTTGATGTGCAGCAGGCATTAATAATGACAAGAAAATGATAGATGTATTTCTATCATTTCCAGGATTCTTTCAAGTACTGGCTGTGTATGTGTAGACTAGACTAGACTAGACTAGACTAGACTAGACTAAAAAACCTGTTATGCCATACTTTCCAAATATAAGAGGAGAAAAATCTAAGATGATAAAAGTACCTAAATAATATTTTTATTTATTTGTTGTGTAGTTAACTTCACAAAAAGGCCATGACATAAATAATTTTCATTTGAAAATATTTTTTTATGGGTTTGGAAAGAAACATTTGTTTACTACTTATTTTCGATACAGTCTTTATAAGGTGAGCGGTCGCAATTAAGTTTCAAACATAATCGAGTAGATCAGAAGGAAAGGGGTGCAAGCAGGGACTCAAAAATATCTCAAAATGACGAAACAACATTGATCAACGAGCCAAATGATAACGAATTGTCAGTAACGGCAAGTCTTAATTACAACATGTCATTCCGTTTTTTTTTTCATGAAAAACTCCGTCTACAATCGGGTGGAGAACTAATTCGGCATATGCGCCCATTTCCGTTATATTGAGAACGAACATCTAATATATCAATGATTTCGCTATCTAGCGAAGTTTCATGGAGATACAATCTAAAATTTGTTTATTTTTCCGCTATTTGGCCTGGAACTGCTCAGCACTGACACAAAGAAATTTGAACATGGGGTAAAATTGATTACAGGTTACAGACAACGTAAGTCTTTTAAGCACATCCGAAGGTGTTACAACCCAGGACATCATAAGGAGGAAATTCCTGTGTCTCTGCCTATAAGGCAAGTTATAATGAAGTGTCTAACAAACAATAATAATAAACAAATGATAACCAAAATAGCAGGCTTGTCTAAGCCGAGGAGAGCTAGGAAGATGAATGTTTGCCAGTGCGTGTGCTCTTAAATATTGAATGTGACAGTGAGCATCCATAAGACCCTAAGCCGCAAACGTAAACAATGGTATCTTCTGCAAATTTCTCGTAATTCAAAGTCTAACATCATAACATTCCTCGTAAAAACGTATACAAAGCATGTAGAAACGCACGCTTACATTTGATATTTTCTATTAGTGTTGCGTGCATAATATGTTTATAAAAAACAAATCTACAAATTGATGTTATTACTCCTAATGTTAAATATTTTGTTTCACAACTATTGAGTCAATTGCCCTAATTGTGCGAAATTTCAAAAAATCCCGGCGGAAGTGGATAAACTTAAATCAAAACTGGATACAGCGGGTACAACTATTTTACAACCACCCTAGGCGCTCATTATAAAACACCTTCTATACGGTCGTGGGCTTTGGGGCGATAATTAGACGAAGCCAATAGCGGAGCATACTCGCTTGCGCGCTAGCGGAAAACACAGTTTCATGACATGGCTCCGCGACGACTTTCAACTTTATACGGGTCTCTGGCTTTGGGTAGGTGTAAACATTTTCTCCTTATCGGCTACGAAGAGTGACGTAAATTTATTGAAAATATGTGCACTGAACTGCGCTGACGTCCTCCATCGTGACCCCGTCCTTAACTTCCGCACATTCGGGGGCATTCGTATGCTTGCCCGTTGTTTGTAAATAATACCCCGTAACTATTTTAATTCAATTACTGTTGTGCTTCATTTCGACGGCAGGTCTTTTCCCTGTTGCTTCGCTTTCGGCTGATGGCGTTTGGTGTTCACATACACACAAAAAATCAATGTCACTTTTCAACGTAAAACATTTGTACGAACGTGTGACTCATCGCTATAACATTTCTTCCGCTTCTTTTATTCGTGCTCTGCTGAGTTCGTTTGTTATGGATAGGGGAACACGTTAAGTTTATTCTTTGCGCAGAATTGTAGGCTTTAATAATTTATGTCTGATTTTACAGGTCCTCAGAGAAAGAAAATGAGCGGATAGAATTTTTGAGCCAAATGAACATTCTGACTAGAAATATTCAGAGGATTTCTAATTCTAACTTGGAGTATTGTAATTGAATAGATTCTCAAGTACCTTTAACTTTCGTGGCAACGTCATCAATGGAAATTTGCATTGAAGACGCTCACGTCATTAACAACCCTACTCTCCACTAAGAGAGAGAAACGATAAGTTGGATATACAGCAAATTGAAAAAAACAACAATTCTTATACGATTTAAGTATTGCTATCGCTCGAATCATAATACGAAAATTTATTATATATGGGTAGGATAAGCACTCGAATTAAATATAGGGGAATGAACGAATTCGGCACTTCTTTACCTATTATCGTCAGGGGATTAATCTTTCCTAATATTCTACGAAGCCCACGATTTTTTCAGTGGTCTTATTGCCACCTAATTACACCTTAAACATCCCTCTTGAAGATAAATGAGAAATATTTGAAATTACCGTTACGTTAAATTATTAAAAGATTAAAGTCGGTTGCTTGGAGAGGCTGATAAAATCGGGTCATTACTGTATAAGCTAAAAGTGAATTTTGCATTAAACACTTCATTTCGATTGTCGAATCTTGGTAATTTCGGTACCCCCTAGTAAATCGGCAATAAATTTTACTGAGCTCTCCAGTGACGTTTGGTTGCTTAGTCTCAGAAAGTGTTTTGCTGAATCACAGCAAGCAAACGTCATTTCTTGCTGAAATCTTAAACGCTGTACAGACTGGAGAGTTATAACGTGTTAAAACGGTTGTCAAATAATTGCAACACAGAAACCACCATCAAGATAGCGCTATAACATGTTAACTCTGTAGTCTGAACGTACTATTAGTAACATTTATTGCGTTGGTGCCTAGATTATCAAGATTCGGCAAACAAAACTAAGTGTGTTAATAATGACCAAGTATATCCAATGACGTTTCAATATGTTTGTACGAAATTGAAACTCGTAGGACGAATTTGGAATCAAGAAGCAGCGTTGTATTCTGAACAAAACTACAGTCAACTCTCCACAATTCGATGTCCACTAGCTCGATATCGAGTTCAGGGTGGCCAGCGAACCGGAAAATATCGTAAACGTAACCGTGAAAACCGGGAAAAACCCGGGAATTCGAAGAGAGAACCGGCAAAAATAAATTAACCATGCCATAGGAACAAATTTTTACTCCAGGATTTCAGAAAAAAACCCATTGTTTACCAAATGAATGTCTATTACTCTATTTGCTGCATCATTTTCTTCAGTTTCCCGTCTTATTGTTTTTAGAATTAAATCACTCAGTAACATTTCAAATAGATTTTCGTCGTTTCAATTTCAAATGTAAAGTGCATGGGCATTAAAAGAAAATATTGAAGATGCTGGAATTTTAAACGAATATTTGTAAAAACCGAAACTGAACTATTCTTTTCCGGGGCTATAATTTTCCGTTAATCACAATGCTCATGATATGAATTCTAGAATTAACTCGGAATTCTGAAAACGGAAAACACTCCGCGTAATAAATACCGATGAATTCTTGAATTTTGGAATTTCCTTCTAAGAATTTAATTGGAATCCTTCTCAGAATTGCCTTCTTCTTCTTCTTATTCGCATTTCAAGCTTATTGCTTAGTGCATATTAGCTTATTGCGTGCTCTCAACTTAGTGTTCTAAATGCACTTCCTCAGTTATTAATTGAGAGCTTTCGATGCCAATTACCAATGCATGATTTTGTATATTGTGTGGCAAGCACAATGATACACTATGCCCAGGGAAGTCGAGAAAATTTCCAACCCGAAAGATTCCCTCGACCGGAACGGGAATCGAACCCGCCGCCTCCGGCTTGGTAATACCGTGCCTTTATTGACTAGGCTATGAGACCCCTTATAGTGCCTTAAACATATTGAATTCTCTTGGAATTCTTTTTAAAATTCATCTGTCATTTTCCTCACGATCTCCATTCAAATCTTCTCAAAATCACGTAGGAATTTCCCTTAAGGAATATTTTTTTCATAACTCCTATTGAATTTTTTTTTTTAATTATCTAAGAATTTAATTTAGAACTTGCATTCTTCTGCACAGAAATCCTTCCAAATTCATCTAACAATGTCTAAGGACTTCATGTCAATAATTCTGGAATTCTGCTCAGAACTTCTCCCTTCGAAAACTATGTGAGAATCCTCCTCAATATTTGTTTGAAATCAACACTTTGAATACTTTTAATTTTTACTAAAAATTCCAGCGTTTGTCGGTAAGGTTCTATAGATTGTTCTATAACTTGTTCTAACCCTTAAAATGCTTCCAAGTCTCAGAACCTTGACAATTATAACTCCACGACCCATAAGTATGATATTTTTTTTTTAAATCTGTTATCTTGAAATTGTTTTTCAAAATCTCACATTTGAATAAATTTTTTATCCAAATCTTGCATCACGAAAATTGTTATTTTCCCACAAATAGCTTCCGAAAATGTAATGAAGTAATGAAATTGGGTTGTTAGCGGAATGCGGAAAACAGTATCTTCCATTTAATTCCACTTAATTAATTTTGGTATTTATGACAGATACGTATTTCGACTACAATGTGCAGTCTTAATCAATGTCATTCCCACTAAAGAATTTATCAAAATCTAACTCTAATCACTGTATGTGTAACACTTTATTCAAACATAATGGAACATATGGATTTAAATGTCATTTTTTCTGAAAATTTAGTCGAGTCATCGTAGAATACCATGCTAAGTCGGTATAACTTCAAGATCAGACTTCCGTGATGATTTGGAGAATCAAAAATGTTATTTTTAACACAATTTTCAATCCAGGGTGTACATCGGCCGCGTAAATAAACAGAAATTAAAATTTTCACTCGCGATGCCACAAATTTTTGGTCCGGGAGAAACAATCAAACCACGCAGCGCCAAATCTTCTGATGCTTGCAATTTTGCAAACATGATGAATTATGTTTTCTTTCTTGATTCTAAAACTTCTCGGAAAGCGAGAAAACCACCACTCACACACGAATAACCGTCCGGGAGGCAGAATGCCAGCGCTAATCCGGCAAATGCAGCCAAAAACTATGAAAGAGAATGCACGCACAAAACAGAGAGCAAACTTTAGACACAACCGTATCCAAAGGCGTTCGTAACTCGACCTCATCTTGGTAATACACCTTTGTGACCTACAAAATGTTATTTGGCTTGTAGAAGATCTAAACTCCAGGATGATTAAAAGATCTTTCAATACTGTGTTTCTCCTGCTCAGGTTTCTTCTATTGATGTTTTTTTTTCGACATACAGAGACAACATTTTGGCTATTTCACAGAACGAATTTTGGATTCAATCATTGTTATAATTCTTGTTTGCGTTCCTTTAACGATGTTTGTAACGAATAAAGTGGCGTGGTGTAACTTCACTTTTTACCTGTGCCATTACTTTTAAAACCAGATTTAATGCCTCATTACTCGAATCGGTTAAAAATACACAAAAATTCGATATCCATCAATTTTAAGCAATATTTTGATAATTGTTTATGTTTTGAGAGTTTGTGTACATGTAGATTGAGGTTAATGTGATGCCACTGAACGAATTTGTTTTAATTTAATTTTGACCAAAAATGTGTCTAGTGCTGGAATATGAGATTTAGAGTCAATTAGTTTTAAGTAATCAGTCTGTACGACGTAGTCGAAGATGATGAACACAATTAATAAATAAAACATATACCGTAAGGTCGCCATCCACCGCTCAGGTATTCTCCTTTCACCGCTCACTGTATAATTATTTTTATCTTTTTTCTCTTAACTTGCACATTATAGCAAATGATGATCAATGATACTACTGATATTAATTGTAATTGTACGTAAAAAATGATAATACGTATGCAGTGAGCGGTGAATGGCGACCTTGTGTTACTAAATTTTGAAGACTTCCTACGCAGACACATTCTTGATTCAGGAAAAATTCTGCTGTCATAGTAATGACCTATTTACACTAGTGTTCTCCTCGACTAAATCGCATTCGGATTTATGCTTTTAACGCAATCTGAATGAGCTTCCTATCGAATAGAATTTTGTCGGAATTAAATCGACTTCTGCGAGGCACATTCTTTGTCCCGTCCACATTGCGATTGGAGCTTAAGAGTGCAGTGCGCAATCGGTATAGAAATAAGCAATTGTAAAAGAAAAATAATTAAATATTATGACATTTGTACTTACATGATTTTGAAAACTTTGTGATCGAGACAGTTGGATGTGCCAGTAAATCTGACATTCTGTTTTATCTTCTATTCATAGATCTGTTGACACGTCCCAAGGCTACAGCAAAGGTGGTCCTTCCCCGTCGCAATCCACCCCTAGATCGGCAGCTAGTCCACTCTCGCCGCCCAGGCCCGGTCCGGGAGCGGGAGCTGCGAACTATCCACCATTTGCAGGAGCACCGGCACGTGAGGCACCGCTCAGATATGTGCAAAATAACTCATACTATCGAGAAAACCCTTACACCCGTGTGTCACAGGTTAGTAGAATATTAGTGAAGCAAAATACTTTCTTAGGAAATAAACATCATTCATTGCTTACAGGTGCCCCAGGTTCCTGAGTACCATCGACAGGTACCGGTTGTTTCGGTATCTAGTAGTATACCCGCACCTATTAGCATAGCAAATTCCATGGAGCCAGTACAACAATCAACCCGACCCCGAATGTCCCTGCTAGCCCACAATCCTGATTACCTGCAGACACGATCCGTGCAGCAACCACCGCCGGCAACGTCGGATTCCGGTCCACCTGCATTTAAAAAGATTCGCCTGAACGAAAACAGTCAACCTGCGCAATCCCTCCTGAATGTTGATACACGTGATCCACCGGTGTCATCCGGTGCGTATCATCCTCAGGTGGAGGCGATCTCACCAACGCTGCCAAGTGATCCGACTGAGGAACTGCGTGCTACCAAGGATGATCTGTTACAACAGATTGCCAAAGTGGACATGGAGATCGATAAGGCGGAGAAGAAAATCGCTATGCTGAAGAAAAAACAGGAAACGCTTGAAGAGGCTTCAGCGAAACCGGCAGTCGAGGAGAGTGCCGCTGAAGCGCAACCCAAGCACCGCAGTTTAGCGCAGCAAATCTACGCCGAAAATCGAAAACGAGCGGCGAACGCTCATGCTGTACTGAGTGCACTTGGCACTGCCACCGATCTGCCGCTATACAATCAGCCGTCCGATGCGGAGATTTGCCGCGAAATCCAGGAACGCCACAAGATGTTCCGACAGCGACTGTTACAGCATTTCAAAAAGATAAAATCCGAACGGGCGGCGAAACAGATCGAACTGACTGAACGATATGCGCAGTTATCACAAGACTGGTCAAAACGTGTAGATAAGATGGAAGCTAGTGCAAAGCGGAAAGCGAAGGAAGCGAAAAACCGGGAGTTTTTCGAGAAGGTTTTTCCCGAGCTTCGAAAGCAGAGGGAAGATAAAGAGCGATTTAATCGTGTAGGTTCTAGGATTAAATCCGAAGCCGATCTTGAAGAAATCATGGATGGTCTTCAGGAACAGGTAAGTTCTACTTGCAGGGTCCATTAGAATGCTTCCCTAATACCTTTCATATTTTAGGCGATGGAAGATAAAAAAATGCGTTCATATGCTGTGATTCCACCTTTAATGTTAGACTCCAAACAAAGAAGGCTAGTGTTTAATAATGAAAATGGAGCGCTAATAGATATGGAAACAGAATTCAAGGTACGTAGTTTAGTCATATTGTTACAAGAATAAATATTGCACCAACTTGATTGTGACTGAAATAAGTCAAGTTAAATTGGCATCAACAGCTCTGCGGCGACTCTATGACGTTACCCCCGGAATTAATAGAAGTGGGAAGAACAGCAAGTGAAATAAATTTTGGAGATGGAAGTTTTCTACCAAAGGGAGACGGAAAATCATTAATTATTTCAAATATATGCAATAAATGCAAGAATATTCTATAGATAAAGGAATATTCCTCACTTTAATTTTTTAATAGTGAAGAAAATATTCCTTTTCCCGGAATATTCCCTCGGGAATAGGTAGGGATAAGAGGGCAAGACGAGCATCGTCTGTAAATTTTGACAGCTAATCTGGTAGAAATGTGTGTATAAACCATTTCCCTAGTAAGTTCTCATGCTGCGTACGGCAAAAGATCTGGAAACAATACGTTAACATAGTTGGTGATTTTGCATAGTGTCGGCACAACTAGCAAATAATATAATATTTTAATGTTAAAAAATAAGATTTAATTACCTTTTCTTCTTCTTCTTCTTATTCGAGTATTGGTTACCTATACAATAGCATTATGTTACCCTTGTTCAATACTGTTTGGCGGTGCCATATTCAGATTTGATTTAAATAACTTATATTTTTTAGAAGATCAAAAAATTTGATATTGAATGGGACATAATGAGTACCATTAATTTATAAGAATAACATTGCCTAGAAATAATTCCATTCACAACAATATATTTAAATTGATCAAGTTAGTCACGATAATTTAACATAAACCACAGTGTCTACTACCTTAAAAAACGCATGGATAACCTGGTATCTGAAGGGAATTTTATTTTACCAGGAAGAACCTGGAATTCTCAGGGAATTTTCAAACTCCTTTTTTATGAATAGAATATATAGAAATCCGCCAAAAAACCTTCCCATGAATTTTAAAATATTTTATAATACAACCAACTTTATCTTCCACGTTAGTTACTTTTACTTGTTGAACATATTGTGGATTTATCTTCAGTACCTAGCAACATAAATTCTTAGACATGAACTGTGCTTTTTAAACATGGATGATTTTTACATTTTTTTTTATGAAATCAAATTTGGAGAATTTTTTAATAATCTGGAACTAAATTAAATATTCAAGACAGCTGACATAATTAATACATAATACATAATAATGATAATTACCAAGGATCCCTTAGCATAAATTCAAGAGAGTTCAGAGGAAAATATCAATGGATTAATTTTTAGGAATTAAATTCTGAGGATTCTTTTCAAATTAATTCTGAGGAACTTTAGACTTCAGGTGAAACTTAAGGAAGATGCCAAGGTAGTTCTCAGTAGGATTCAAAGTTAAATTTACAAGAGAAATTTGTGGAGCATTTCAAGGCAATTCTAAAGAGAATTCAAAAAGAGTTCTGACTAAAACTGAGAACTGAAAGTGAATTCTAAGAAGAACTCTGAGGTACTTGTAAGTAGAATTCTTAGTGAAGAAGGAGAATCCAAAAGGAATTCAATGAAAAATCTAATGATAGTTCCAAAAGTACGCTTAGGAGTATTTCAAAGCAGTTTTGAGGAAAGTTTCGAAGAAATTTCAAAGGAAACTATGGTAATTTCAAGGTTGTTCTATAGAGAACTCAAAGAATAGTTCCTAAGGAACACTGAGGAGCGAAATTTTCAGGAGAATTCTTTGGGTAATTCCTAGGTAATCTAGCGCGAATTTTTAATAATTGTATGGGAATTGTAGAGTGAATCAAAGAGCGTTTTATAGAGAATTTCTAGAGAAAATTGTAAGGGAATACCTAAGGTGAACTCTGAGGAAATGTTTAGTTGTTTCTAATGGAATTCTTGAGACAATTCTAAAAAAAACCTGTTCGTATAAAGTTTCGAGTTGATTCAAACTCAAAAAGTTTATCGATCCCAGAAGGATAACACAATTTTGAGACTTTGAAGTTAGTTTTATTAAATATATCATACTTAGAAAATTCCTCTTGATTCTGGTTTAGGAAAAAAAAAATCAAGATAAGGAGTGTTTTTTCCTTCTTCGATTTTCAGGACTTACAAAATGTGAGTTCTCAGGCCAATATTCCGGACATTGTGAAATTTCCAAAAGTCTGGAACGTAAGAAGCTTTGGTGATTCTAAACTAACACACTTAAATGCGAAATATCGTATTTAGACATTTTTAATATTTTTAAATTTCTGGTACATTGTAGAGAGTTCACTGTGTATAAAGATTTTAATGGGCTTATACAAATACATGATTAACTTTTCTCCAGAAAATCGTGCACACTTAATCACGGTTTCGCTGGTCGGTATTTTTTTTAAAGTTTAAAAAAAAAAATCGAACATTTAGCTATTTTTAATAAAACTACTGATGACAGGTAGCTTTTGTGGCAAGCTTCTGACTATGGTTATAGAAAGTACTGAACCTACCGTAAAATAACAGCTTTGCGTATAATGACTAAAACTCAGTAAAATAGAGTACTGAGTTTTCATATTCGTTATGTTTTACTGGAGCAGTCGTCAAACTTAATTCCAAAATTGCAAATTTATTTGTGTCATCCTCCTCCACTTGACTTTCGATAGAACCACCAGGAAGTGCTGATTGCTCAACTTGGATTACTTAAGACAGCATCATTGCTAATTCGCCACTAAATATGTAAAACTTAGTCCCTAAATAAAAATTGTTATGAATTCGAAATGTTTTAATCGAATAAATAATTAATTTAACTTTTTTGATAAATTTTCTGACTTATTCATAAAAAAAATAAAATACTTAAAAAGTCAGCAAAAAAATTTGTAAACAAACAAATTACTGAAAAAGACAGTAACGGTATTTTTGACAGTTCTAGATAGAGCTGGAATTAGGGTCTAACAGCTTTTGTAAACATTGACTTCTGTTGATGATTTCTAGAAATTCAAGGCTCGCCCACGCTAACCAACACCCTCATCAGGTAGGAAAGACTTCCCCTATCCGATGGTTATGTTGATATGCGTGGGCGTGCGTTGAGTTCCTAGAAATCATCGATAGAAGTCATTATTTACAAAAGCTGTTACGCCCTAATTCCACCTCTATCTAGAGTGCAGAGATTCTGAGATTTATGGATTTTTCAGTTAAAACAAACACTACTGGGTTATTATTACCCATTAAAATTTTAGCGACTCCGTAATCTAAACTATGCACACTTAGATTATTTTACCGAAATCTGTAAAATTTTACCGAAATTTCAACAGCTGAACGTTCGGTAAGCAGTTCGGTGATTTTTCACGGTTTTCCTGTAATTTTTCAACGAATATCTGTGACACAGAAAATCTGTGAAAAATCACCTAAACGTTGAAATTTCGGTAAAATTTCACAGATGTGTGTGTGTGTACAATCTAACCCCCACTGTCCGGCAGTGTTATTATGGAAGAAAACTGCTTTTTATTACCCTTTAATTAAAGCAGGTTTAGTCCGGGAGTTAGAAGGTGTTAGCTCTATTGCAGCTCCAGTGACCCATTTCAGAATGCCTGGTAATTCACAACCACTCCGAGGTCACTTTTACTTACAATAAGCCCCACATGTTCACTCTACCTTTATCAAATGGATAATAATATCATAAACACACTTCCAGATTCAAAAAATATTATTTCCAAATCTGGCACGTATATAGTTTTGAAATTTGTTCAACTGTATTAAATCGATTTGAATGGACATTTCTTACCAATTTTGTTTCGAATACCTCTTGATTCATCTGCTGGCAGCACTTACTGGCCCTTACCGGCGACCTATTCGTCTGCCCGCAAAAGCAACAACGCCTAAATCTCAAAGCTCTCCGGACGTCCCCTCGAAAATGCAATCGAGATATGTATAAGAATAATCTTCAACTGGAACGTACTCACCCAAATCAATACATCCGGGAGCACATTCCCGATGCTTATTTTTCTCTCGCATGCTCGTCGTCGTCGAACGGCAAAAAAAGGGAACTCGGTGAGCAATTTTGTGATACGGAATTTTCACTGAACATAAACCGCGAATTTACGAATTTCACCACTCCCAACTGCGAAACACGTTCAGAAGCACTTTTGGTACACTTTCGATCAATTTCTTTCGAAAACACAAAAAAAAAGTTGCAAGCGAGCCAACATCAACACCCGAGTCAACACCGATTGTGCCGAACTCTTTCACGCACCTTGCAGCACGTAAATAAACTGAAATTAAAAATTATCACTCGCGATGCCACTAATTTCTGGCCCGGGAGAAAATCAAATAACGCAGATTGCGACATCTCTTCTGATGCTTGCAAACATGTTGAATCACGTTTTCTTTCTCTATTCTAAAACTTCCCGGAAAGCGAGAAAACTACCAATCACACACGTATAAACGTC
Source organism: Ochlerotatus camptorhynchus (assembly GCF_037179485.1). Taxonomy (NCBI): domain Eukaryota; kingdom Metazoa; phylum Arthropoda; class Insecta; order Diptera; family Culicidae; genus Ochlerotatus; species Ochlerotatus camptorhynchus. Next base: position 63,290 of record NW_027041131.1, on the reverse strand, counting down.
CGGGAGGCAGAGCGCCAGCGCTAATCCGGCAAATGCAGCCTAAAACTATGAACGCGAACGCACGCACAAACAGAGAACAAACTTAAAACACAACCGTATCCAAAGGCGTTCGAAACTGCACTCCTTAATTTACTATTAGATAGATCTCACCAAAAAACGGCGCCGGTGGTGTAGTGGTAAGCGTGATTACCTCTCACCCCAGCAGGCCTGGGTTCAATCCCAGTCGGCGCCGCCGGGATGTTCTGAGGCATAACATCTCTGATCACGCCTTCCTTCGGATGGGAAGTAAAGCCGTTGGTCCCCGGTTCATGAGTTGATGGGTCGATAGGTAGGGTCCAGGTGTGGGAGCTGCCTTCCTGGCACGTCGGTAGCATTGGTGCTCAGCACGGAAAACAAGATCGACGGAAAAAAACAAACCAAAAAAAAAAAAAGAGATCTCACCAAATTCCGCCTCCGAAATAGCACCGATTTGTTCACTAGCGGTAATCTTAAAAACTCTTTCGATCCATTTTTTAAATAACCACACACAGCACTAATAAACACACGTGAAATTATTGAAAAAGCTTCAGGGTGTCCAAAATCTTCCAAATAAAGGAGTTTTACACTTTTTACACTCAGTAAAAATCTCGAAAATAAAATGCAGCAGCAAATTAAAAACACGTCAGTTTCCTTCGGTAAAATTTCACAGATTTCGGTAAAATAATCTTAATGTGTGTGTGGGAATCTCTTTCTTAACTACGAACAACATGGGGGCGACCCAGGCGTAGTGGTTAACATCCATACCTCTCACGCCAAAGTCACGAGTTCAAATCTCACCCCCGGACAAGTTACGAATGACCCAAGAGTGTTAAAGTGGCTATAGTAAAAAAAAATTACGGACAACAATAGACATAGTCTCTTTGATACCCATTTGAATGATTGAATGTCATTATGCACTAAAAGAATATGAGAATTGACAAAAATGTCATGGAAAAATGGAGCATCTAGCCAGCCATGATAATTTATTTCTCATGTTATTTGGATCCCAACAAATGTGTAAACAATATTAAAAGATATTAGATTGGATAGCAATATATTTTTATCAGTAATGACTATAATCACATAAGTGCTACCTCTAAATCACGTTTTTCAGAGCCGTCGTTATACCTACATAAGTTTTTACAAAAATAACATTAATATGCATGCGTTCTGGTTGTCTGGGTAAGCAAACTAGTCCTTCTGATCACATTTGGTCCAATGGCATCCAGAAAAGTGGCTTCGGCCTATGACACATTATTTTGAATTGTTCGATTTAGAAACCTTGCTGTGCTTTTAGCTGGTTCCAAATCGATATATCTCAATACTACCAATACTACAAGGCTGGAGTTAGTGAATGCGTGCAGTGTAGAATGGTATAATGTAATGGAGGTTTTTTTTTTATACGTTATTAGCGAGATTTTTTGTTCATCTCGTATGGTAATGGAGGTAAAATTAACATATAGTGGGAAAAATTTAAACAGACACTGGGGGTAAAATGAAACAATATGCACACTGCTGTTTTTACCTCCATGAATTGTGATTACTCCCATATGTCGATGGAAAAATTCAAAGTTCAGTAGTTTTTTTTTTTTTTTTTTTTAACTCTTTATTTGTTCCAAATTCAAAATAAATTACATTTCATTTTAACCTAGGTGCTCCAGTTACTGCAGTAACGTACCAGCCTTAATTGTTATGATATATATCTAAGTGTTTTTACATTGTTCATGTCTTGGCAATTCAGTATTTTAAACAGGTTTTTTAACCTGCATGTCAGTATAACAATTGATATCTTAAAACTAAAAACTAAAACTAAATCTTATCTAAGTATAAAGGGAATTAATCGTTGCAATTGAGGATTGCAACGATTTTTGCCTGAAATTATTCATTATTTTGTTGGACATTTGTGCTAAAGTCTCAACATTCGAAATTCTATGTACTTCGGTTGTACTGTACCAGGGAGGCAACTTCAAAATCATTTTCAGAATTTTGTTCTGAATCCTTTGAAGTGCTTTTTTCCTGGTAGTGCAGCAACTAGACCATATTGGTACAGCGTAAAGCATGGCCGGTCTAAAAACTTGTTTAAATATTAGAAGTTTATTCGTCAGGCAAAGTTTGGATTTCCTGTTTATAAGAGGATACAAACATTTTATATATTTGTTACATTTGGCTTGAATGCCCTCAATGTGATCTTTAAAAGTTAATTTTTGGTCAAGTATTAATCCAAGATATTTCACTTGGTTTGACCAGGAAATTGGAACTCCGTTCATAGTGACTATGTGACTACTACTAGGTTTCAAAAACGAAGCTCTAGGCTTATGTGGAAATATTATAAGTTGAGTTTTGGAAGCGTTGGGAGAAATCTTCCATTTTTGTAAATAAGAAGAAAAAATATCTAAACTTTTCTGAAGTCTGCTGCAAATAACACGAAGACTTCTTCCTTTAGCGGAAATGCCTGTGTCATCAGCGAACAAAGATTTGTGGCAACCCTGAGGCAAATCAGGGAGGTCCGAAGTGAAAATGTTATACAATATAGGCCCAAGAATGCTACCCTGAGGAACTCCTGCCCTAACAGGTAGTCGATTAGATTTGGAATTTTGATAATTTACTTGAAGAGTTCTGTCAGTTAAATAATTTTGAACTAATTTCATAATATAAAGTGGAAAATTAAACTTTTTCAATTTAGCAATCAAACCTTCATGCCAAACACTGTCGAATGCTTTTTCTATGTCTAGAAGAGCAACTCCAGTTGAGTGGCCTTCAGATTTGTTTGAACGAATTAAATTGGTAACTCTTAAGAGTTGATGAGTAGTTGAATGCCCATGGCGAAATCCAAACTGCTCATCTGCAAAAATTGAGTTCGTATTGATGTGAAGCATCATTCTATTCAAAATTATCTTTTCAAAAAGTTTACTTATTGAAGAAAGCAAACTTATTGGACGGTAGCTAGAAGCTTCAGCTGGATTTTTATCCGGCTTCAAAATTGGAACAACTTTTGCATTTTTCCATTTATCAGGAAAGTATGCCAAATGGAAACATCTGTTAAATAATTTTACCAAGAAAGACAAGGTACTCTCTGGAAGTTTTTTGATGAGGATATAGAAAATTCCATCATCACCTGGAGCTTTCATATTTTGAAAATTTTTAGTTATAGACCTTACTTCGTCCAAATCAGTCCCCCAGGAATCATCAAAAATATTTTCCCGAGAGAAAATATTCAGAAAATCCCGAGCAACCTGATTCTCAATAGGACTAGTAAGACCCAAACTGAAATTATGGGAACTCTCGAATTGCTTAGCAAGTTTCTGAGCTTTTTCCAAATTTGTGATCAAAATTTTACCACCTTCTTTAAGCGCTGGAATAGGCTTTTGAGGTTTTTTCAAAATTTTTGTGAGTTTCCAAAAGGGTTTGGAACTCGGGTCTAATTTAGAAATATTATTTTCAAAAGTTTTGTTCCTCAGGGCAGAGAATCGCTTTTTAATTTGTTTTTGCAAATCCCGCCAGATAACTTTCATGGCAGGATCGCGTGTTCTTTGATATTGTCTCCTACGGACATTTTTAAGACGGATCAAGAGCTGAAGATCATCGTCTATTATAATTGAATCGAATTTAACCTCGCATTTTGGTACTGAGGCAGCTCTTGCTTCAACTATAGAAGTAGTCAGAGATTCAAGAGCATAATTAATTTCATCTTTGGTTTGCAAAGGAATGTTTGGATCGAAGTTATATTCCATAAATGTTCGATACTGCTCCCAATCAGCTCTATGGTAATTGAAAGTAGAGCTGTTGGGATTACAAATTATTTCTTGGGATATTTCAAAAGTTACTGGAAGGTGATCAGAACCGAAGTCAGCATGGGTAACCAATTGGCTACAAAGTTGACATGAATCAGTTAAGACCAGTTCAGTAGTTGTTTCTACGTTTGAAGTGAACTATCGGGTTTTGCTTTGGATACGAGATAAACTAGGAAGGGGCAAGATCGCCACCCTTCAAATCTACATAAAAATCCTATATATTTGAAAATGCACATACGTACCCTTAAACAATGATCCTAAGATGCAATATTCTAAAAATGGTTAAAAAATATTCAATACCTACTATCGAGAAATTAATTAATTTTCTTTGTAACATCTTGCCCCGGGGTGTAAGAGAACGGTGTAAAAAAAAAAAAAAGTTACTTTTTCAATTCATTTTGTAAGTAGTCAAATGTGGATACATTGAACTATATCAACCCTTGGGCGCTAGAGAAGACATTTAAGAACTAGGACATACAATATTTTAATGTATTAATTGTGATTATTACATATACTAATTATTTCAACCTTAGGGTGGCGATCTTGCTCCGTCCTACCCTACAGTAAGTTTTTTACCCAAAATGCTTCTAGAATTATACTGCCGTTCTTCGCATGTCGGTCCCATGGCAAAAATCAGCAAGCCGAGAAAATCGCATTTTAAGCTTGATTCGTACCATTGCTTCTTATGTGATGAGACAACCAATTTGGCTGTCTTTCCAAACTTTTTCAGAACAAAGTTATTGAGTTCATCCAGTATTAAGAAAATATGGGTGATCAGCTACCATTTGCATTGTAAAACTCAGTTTTGACAAAAACTGCTATGGGACCGATATGCGAAGAGCGGCAGTATACTAGTAGGCCAATAAATTACTGCTCTGAATGACGATCTCTCCCTGTTGGCTTTAGTCCCATTATTTTCTTCAAATCGAATGGAATAGTACCCTGGAATAGGTATTGTCAAGTTACGGTGCATAGTTTTCCTGTCATCACATAAAATTGAAATAATATCGATGTTAAAAGCGAAGATGAGAGGGTCACCGCATTATCTGCTGTCAGATGTTATACGTTTTGTGTTTTTCGTATTAAGAAAGCGCTGGTCAGATTGGTATGTGAAGTTCAATATTAAAGTCAAGATTAAAGTGCAATTTTATTAGAATACTTTTGAAATAATAAACATGTTGCTCCCGCAAATACAAAAACAAACATACAAACTTGCTTTGTTTTTTCACATACGACGCATCACTGTGAGCGTATCTGCAGTTTTTGTGTTATCATCAAATTTCAACAGTTAAGTCATGTTGACAATAAAAGGGTGTATCAACACCATTTTAAAAACAATAAAATGAAGGTCACATAGGGCGTTCATTAAATATATTTTCCATAATGCATTACAATTTCAAACCTTGTTTTTTATTAACTCGTAGGAAAAGCATGTATTTTATATTCGGTTAGATGCAAAATGTCGATTTGTTTATTTTTGCGACTTACGTCCTTTTGAAAAGTTATGCTTGAAATGAAAAATTACAACTTCAAAATAATGGGGCCAATAAAATCTATATGACATCTCATATAGAAGTGCGACAAGTTTATCGATTGTTTATAAAAACCAATATTCCTTCAGCTGCTCCATGAATGGCTAGTAGAATTGGGGTAGAAGTGTTCTCTGCTCCCCTCAATTGTTAAATTAATATTTTTTCCTAAACTCATCAGTTGCAAGAACAGTAAGTGAATCACAAAATAAGAAAGTAGATTCCAATTATTGATAGTGCATAGTGTTGCTAACTGAAACTGACGTGTGATTATAGTCTGTGGATTTACCCTGAAACGTTGATACGAATCACAATGTTAAAACGATATTTAGGTAAATAGTTAATAAATATTATAAGATAACACAGTTAGGTTTAGGTTAGGTTTCTTTATTAAAGATACTTTCTGCCATTGGCTGGTTCGGGTCTGGGAACCCCAAAGCTAATACCGTTTTTTTCTATTGAACTGAGAAGTTATTAATTTGGAATCCTAACTATAACAATCGAGTGCATCTAATTAATTTGGGGCGAAACTTGCTTGGTGCTTCAGAATCAAACATCAACATACATAAGTGTTTCCATAATGACACTATTTGAACGCTTAATCTTCATTTACAGGAACGATTAAATTTAAACATGTGGACAGCTGGCGAAAAGGAAGTTTTTCGGGAAAAATTTTTGCAACATCCGAAAAATTTTGGTATGATTGCAGCCAGCTTGGATAGGAAGAGCGCGCAGGTAAATCACGCTTGTAAAACCGAAAATTGTCTTTTATGCTTATGTTTACCTTTACGTGTCTTTCAGGATTGTGTGCGATATTACTACCTCAGTAAAAAGGCGGAAAACTATAAGCAGTTGTTACGAAAGTCTAGGCAGCGGACACGAAGTTCGAGGAATATGCAGAAATCCAATCAAAATTCGACACAGAGCATAGTAGATGCATTAACAACTGGTGTTACAACAAGGTATGAAATATACATTTAATGTTTAGATCATTTGTTTGGTGTTACATCCATTTTTTGTTCTTTGTTTCAGACTACAACGTGAACAACAACAAAAGACTGTAGGCCGTGATCGTGCCGCGAATTCAACAAATAGTTCAATAGGAAATAGTTCGGCATCTAATGTCTCAACAAATTCATCTTCAAATACTACTAATAACAATAAAAATAATAGTAAAAGTAATAGCTGTAGTGCAGGTAGTATTAACACGAAAACGCCTGTATGTAGTGCATCAACAACAACCACACCAGCTACGGTATCGTCTGTAGCAACAGCACCAGTAATCAACACGGTAACGGCATCTGCAGCATCTCCTCCACTGGCAGTCGCTACAGTGTCCACATCGACGACGTCAACAACTGCGACTAGCATAAGTAGTATAACGAGCACTACAAACAGTAGCAGTAGTAGTAGTAGCAGTAGTGGCAGTGCCAGCAACAGCACTACTAATGAAGGCAGTAGTACATCGAATGTAAATTCCACGCTCCCGGGTACCGAGAGTGCCGAAGCAATTGTAAAGGATGAGACTGGACAGGAGAAAGAAGCAGCTGGTTCTGATTCATCTTCAACGTCTCCACCTCTCACTGCATTGGAAAGTAATAGTACTACTGCTACTTCGACAACTGCCCCTGTGTCGACAAGCCCGGCGCCTGCGAATGCAAGTTCATCGCGAAGTGCAACACCATCCACAGCTGTTCCACCACCTTCTTCATCTGCATCAACACCTAGCATATCGGTGGCCCCGACGAGTATAAATTCGCCGGCGGTAACGTTGCCCAGCATCTCATCAGTTGCAACACTTCCTTCAGTCTCATCATCTAGTATCATCAGTAGTAGCAGTACCTTGGCTCCGGTAGTGAGCGTTGCTGTGTCCAGTAGCAGTAGTAACTGCACGAACAGCAACAGCATTGCTAGCAGTAGCAATGCCAGCAACAACAATAACAGCGGTAATCTGACGAATGTGACTGCCGTGGAAACGTCATTTGTACCTAACCCTAGCCCTAGTATTTCTGCAATTCCGCTAAACGGTGTAAAAACGGACGTACTAAATTCAACAACGGCAACAGTAACAACTGTTCCGACTACGTTGAATAACAACTACAGCAGTAACAATAACGTTAACGCCAGTGTAAATAGCATCATCTCCACAATGCCTAGTTCCGTCGCCGCCAGTGGCGGAATCACGTTGGCCCATGGAGGGTCGGTACCAGTTACGCTTACGGCAGCTGCTCCAGGTGGAATTATTTCGTCCTCGACGTTGCCTCCCAGCTCACAGACACAGCCGCATTTACAACCTCTGCCACACCAGAATGCTGTGGTGTTTAACAATACAAGCACGCCGAAGACGACTTCTTCGTTTGCGAATATCATCAAGGATATTACGTTGGGATCTGTTGTAGTGGTCAATAGTAAACTTGGTGTGAAAGATAACCTCCTCAAGGACGAGTTAGAGCCGAGGTAAGTGCAGCTACCACTAGGAGCGTTGTTTTCTGATATTGTAAACATGTACTGTTTTGTTTTGCAGTGATGCAAAGAAAAGGCGAATCGAATTGGACGGAACAAGGGACGAAGGAACAGCACAGGACTGCAAAGGTAAGTTTTGTTTTTAATTTTTTATCGCCGTCCACCACACTCGGATCATAAATGAAATGACAATGAAAATTGAACTTGTAGTAAAAAGAGCGAAACGTTTGGCTTAAAGGTCTTTAATTATCACGACTATAAAATAAATTCAGTGTACGAAAATCTAAATTTAAAGTTGGTTTATTTTTGTTCTTTCATCAGTAAACCAATTCCAAAATTATAACGGAATCTTGCTACTCAATTAATTGATTCAATAGGTATCAGTCGATAGCTGAGCTTATTCGTTTAGTGCATAAAAAAATAGTGCCCTATTCCATGAAAATAAACTTGATTATTTTGCTATGTATGTTGATTTCTTTGTGTAAATATTTAAGGCAAACGTTAGCATATCGGATCATCTTTACTGATGCATATCAAATTTGGCAACTGGTTACACACATGTACAAAACAAAATATTGATGGAATAACCACGGATTTAGGGCAGGTATCTAAGTAAAAACAAATCTGGGACTTCAAGCAATTTTCGATTCTACGATAATACCCGGAAATCAATTTCCTGCTCGGCCACTTGCCGGAATAATATTACCAGGAATGTACCATTTTCCGGAAAATAATTAACCAGAAAGCACCATTTTGCGGATTTGAAAAATTAACCGGTTTGTTAGTGGTAGTTACACGATGCACTTATGCCTTTAAATACTTAATCAACAGTCTTGAACATTATTAAAACCAACCCGTGCTAGCCATGAAAATTCAAAAATAAGATTAATGGGAATCATAATGAGTACCTAGTGCCGTATTGGCAAAGCTCAAAATACATTAAAAAGATAAACTGTATAACTAAACTGACTTGTCATGAAATGCGTTCCATATGCAGATGGGCAAGGCTAGGATGTCCTTTAATTTACTAACAAAATCATTATTCAGAAAATCAAGAATTGTACGTTTAAGAATATTGAAAAAATGTTATGCTCCTTGAGCGCAAAACAAATTCTAATGTTTTCTAGAGACGAAGAAATATGGACGAAGATTTCTCGGATTAGCTCATTTTCAGCGATAAAACCGAGAAATTTCCTTCCTAACTGTTTTTGTACAACACCGAAATTACGGAAATAAAAACGATTAGAACTTACTGAAGTAAATACTCAAGTTTTCGGAAAAAGTTCTGCGATTCCATATTTGAAATCTGAATGAAGGTGTTGGGCCCTGGAAAATTGTCAAGGCTCTTGGAAGAACATTCCATGGAATTTTGACGAGAATTGGTATAATTCCAGGCATTCTGTAGAGAACTCCAATGGAATTATTTAAAGTATTCTTTAGGAACGCCACGTAGAATTTCCCGGAAATTCTGAAAATAATACCATGGAATTTGCGAGGGAATGGCCAGGTGAATTCAATGGAGAATTCCAAGATCGTTATGAGTACCGTGACCTACCCTAATTCCGCGTAGTATCTATTACCGTGGGTTTGACAATAAACATATGTATTTTGCGATGATTATTGATTTTTTTTTCTAGATAATCATCGTAAACGTTAGCATAACGAGTAATCTTCACTAATGCATAACAACATTGACAACTTTACACATCAGTGTTGCATTATTGCATTAATATCGCGTGACAACTGAGGTGCAACATTTCTCGATTCTCGACGACAAAAACCCTATTGAAATTCTGACTGCTGACAAAATATGATGCGACACGATGTGCGTTGCTTGCTTCGTCAATACACTTTGACAGACAACGTAGTTCGGCAAATTATTTGTCGTCAAAGGAAGAGACTTAAAAGTTTTGCGGACATAGCGCAGGAGTGCTGCAGGGTGACCGGCTATCAATATTATTGTGCCAAAGATCCCGATAGATTCTGGGCATTTTATGCGATACTTTCGGACGAAACAACCATGCCAAAAAAGTCACGATGCATCAATAAGCGTCTCGTTGCTACCGCAAATTGCACATAAGTACATATTTCAATCACTTCGAATGATTCATGAAACGTGTCAATTGTTCTCTAATAAATATTGCGTGAGACATGCATATTCCGAACGCATGGTTATTTTGCGAATATGGAGGCAGCTGACACTACAGCGTTTTCATTTTCCGATAGCTTTGAAGTTGTGCTCAGTCCTTTTTCCAGTCACATAAACTCCGACTTTTCTAGAACGATGGTAAAACAATCAACGAGATGATATTTTTTTCGCTTATTTAGCCAACACTTAAAAAAATCCCGGCATAGAATTACGAGTATCTTATCTTCGGGTTCAGTGGAGCCCAGATTAAAATTAATAGATTCTCAAAATTATATTCAAAGGAATGAAAGTTTATCGACATGGGATTGCGATATTTCCGGCATAAAATTAAGAGAAACACAGATTGGGATTCAGTGATTTACATATTGTGAGATTCAGTAATTTTATGTCCAGAATTTTCGTATACAGAAAATACTTCCGGTGATTAACCCATACCCATTTCGTCATTTCTTGACCGGTTTTGATGAATTAACTTCAGATCGATCCAAAATTTATTCTACTTTTCAATGTTGTTCAGGTTTGCTTCACTTTCAAAATTAAAAAAAGAAGATCTCATGAGCGAGGTAAAAAACAATTTTCAAAAATAAAAACTATTTTAATCACTAAATATTTTTAAAATAAGGCCAACATTATACACAAATCTAGCTAAATCGATAGGAACCTGATGTCAAATGACAATTGTGCAAATCGACAATACAATTTAACGGCCATTATGATAACTGTATGAAGGGAAGGAGGGGCATAGTGAGCTTCCTGTGCTTTAGTCTTAAATTTCTTATGGTTCTAAACAAATGTATTGGCCATTAATCATTGTAATGGTGCTATTCAACCTACTATCAATTACTTTGTTTCGAACAATTAGAAGTTTGGGACTGCAGTGCGGGATGCTCGTTATGCCCCATCTGTTCATTAAGCCTCTCTTACCCTTAGACCCCCGATATGCATTGATTTCACCAAATTTGACAAAAATAAATAAAAAGGTGTATAAAATATAATATTTTATTGGCACACATGGTATTAACAAAATGTCGTTAATTGCAATAGTGTAATGGAGTTTACCATGTCTCATATGGAAAAAGTAGGCATTGCGAAAATGGCAGTTGAAGTTACGAAGTACAATTCTTATGTAAATATTTGGAAAATCATAGTAAATTAATTGATATTTTTTCACGTTGAAATCATCAGTTGCATGTTTTGTTATATCATCAACAAATATGGTGATGCAGAACTGTAACTGGATAAGCGATTACTTTGTTTATTGGGAAAAAATGTCTTGATGTTGTTTCACATTTTTCATGATAAAACTCCGTAGCTTTATCACGTAATATATAAGTAGATGCTAATTGATAGTGTATATATCCCATTGTCTAATAAATAAATAAATAAACAATAAATATATAAATAAATAAATTAATTAATAAATAAATTAACAAATAAATTAATAAATAAATAAACAAATAAATAAATATGAATGAATGAATGAATGAATAAATCGAAAGCTCTCAATTTAAAAACTGGGGAAGAGCATTCATTTAGAACACTAAGTAGAGAATACGCAATAAGCTAATATGTGATAAGCAATACGCTTAGAATGCAAAGAAGAAGAAAAAGAATCACGAAAAGAAGCACAAAAAGAAGAAGTAGAATCTTTTCCTTTATTTAACGTCGGTCTCTGTTCCGCAATCTAGTGCCAATCACCGACGGACATCGATTGCCATCCATTGACGGCAACCGAATGTGCAGGAAGGCAGCTTCCACACCTGCGTAGGATATCGCACCCATTCACAACACACATGGGCCGGGACCAACGGCTTTACTTCCCTTCCGAAGGAAGACGTGACCAGAGATTTTTATGCCTCAGAAAAATCCCACCGACCTCGGCTGGGGATTGAACCCAGACCCATTGGGGTGTTAGAAAGCAGTCACGCTTACCACTACACCACCGGCGCCGGCAAGAGGAAGAAGAAGAATTTTCTGTTTATAAATAAGCATTCATCTGTTCCACTTCATTTTAGAGCATGGCAATTTTGCCCCATAACAGCGGAAACTTTTATCCCGTTGCATTTACATGCCATTTTGAAAAACAATCGTCACCAGCTTTTGATGTGATTTAATTTAAATTACTTTGATTATACCTACTGACAATGTTATTAACACGCAATTGGGTGTTCAAACTCCTGGAGGTTCGTAGTAAAAGACGTAAAATTATGACCCAAGTTGTTGTGTGATCAGATCAGATTTAAACACGTGTTTGACATTCAATAATGATTCAAAGATAGATTCAAGTTTATTTGATATGTAGCGATATTATTTGTTTATCATATTTGAATTGCGTGCTAAGCTTTTGATTAAGTATACCCTGTTGGATTGTATTTGTCTTGTGTTTGTCTTATTCTACAAAATCTCTTCCTCGGCATGACACATTTTCCTGTGTTTGTGAACAAAGTAGTAGCTGGGAAATTTACTACCACACGTTTTACATGGATAGTACTGCACATTCATATCCAGCGGTTTTACCTCGCGTTTGGATCCCGACTTCTCGCATCTGGGGCCGGAAGCGTCCTTATCCGCTTCGGTGATGCCTACGTAATCCGTTACAGCCATACTGGTAGCACTCGCTTCCAAGCTCAGCGGAATCAAGTGGCGCTTAGCGTGCTTTTGGTAGCAGTACTGTGACTTGAAAGTGTGCTTGCAGTAGACACAGTTGTACGTTTCGCCTGCGGCTGCTCCAGATGCCGTGCTTTGTTGCGAGCTTTGCGATTGGTTGTTGTCCTGACTGTTTTCGTCCTTGTTGCTTGCGCACGAAAAACTTTCACCCATAGAGAGGCTCTGCTTTCGCTCATTGATATTTCGCACCATCTACAAGAAAATGATGTACCCATCAAATGTTAGATGAATATAATGTCATAAGTTGATAATTGGTCACTTACCTGTTGGTGAAAGGATGAACTCATATAGCGAGAAACAGCTTTCGAGTCATCTGGGGGAGTAACATTATTGCTATTACTGTTCATGCCATAGCTATCGTTGAGAACCCTACGGAAACGCACCGGTCCATCACAGCTTGCAATATCAATGATCACACCTTTGTCAACCACTCTGGAGTCTTTCGTGGTAGTCGTTGTAACAACAGATTCCGATTTGTTCGAGCTACGTTTTAGTGATTTTGATTGTCGTTTTTGGTTTGATTCCTTTGGGGATTTATCGTCCACATCTCCATGACGTTGTCCGGTAGAAACAGGGTTTTCGGCCAGCACAGCTATTTTTGCATTCCCCGGAGGTGGCGATGAATTTTCAGCATTCTCAACTATTACTGCCGGTGATGTGCCAACAACGGTGGAAAGGCTTTTGAATGGAGTATGAGTGCTCGAGAATAGAATGTGCGAAGCAGGTGGTGCAATAAAGTTGAGTCCAATTCCGGTTGCTTTGCTGGCGATTGGTCGCACTACTTTGCTCGTTTCCAATTCAGGTTTAAGTTTGGATAAACTGTGAACATCAGAAGCACCAGCAGACGATAGGGCGTTTAGTCCGCCGAAATAGTTCTCCGTTTGAGTAGCTGATAGGAAGGAACGACACAATTCCAGTGCTCTTGGCATGTGAAGGATGTGGGTAGCAAGCAGCACGCCGAAAATATTTTCAATATTCAAATCCAAAAATCCAGTGTACATATACGTGAGTAGTGGGGTGAATTGATCTGCGGTCACATTGGGGACATATATTTGCATGGTGTCCGCATTTGCTGCCAAACTGTCTGAACGTAAGGCTGCTCGCAGATAACCACTGTGAACGGAAACCAATGCGCTGTGTGCGGCATACCGTGTGAATGGTGGTGGGCCGACTTCAATGATTGTATCCGGTGGTAGGGTAGTTGTCGGTGGCGCTAACCAATTTGTGAACATCGTGTTTTTTGCGCTCTTGCCTCTGGTTACTTCAATACAGTTTGAAAATCATACTGTTTTGTTGCCCGTTTTTCCATTTCACAAAAAAAAAATCTTTCCGGTTCAAGTGTGCCTACGTAATTGAAAAATTTGCTCCATTTGTTGCTAATTTAATTGTATTCCTCCTTTTTGTCAGGGTTCAGGGACACGCATTACATTTGCATGAACATTCTGCGGCCAAAACGAAATTCACCGACATATTTATCTGGAAAACCACGGGCCAGTTTTTGTGTTCATATTCCCTGAGGCCACAAAAATCGAATTCAAACCACAATTGTTCGCGGATTCGATGGATAATTGAATTAAATTTCATATGTTCACTGTTGTGCACTGGCTCACATAACACATCACTTGATTCACAAATGGCTCGATGGAATCCGCTGTTGCACTGTTTTCTGTACCTAAAACAAATTATGGTTCAACATCCACTTTGCTTTGCATCACAAATGCTGTAGAATCGATTTCAATCCATTGATGAAAAATAATCCGTTCAAAACCCATCGCAATTGAAAATGATGATCTATTAATTATTCCGTGTAATCTAATTTCATGACATAAATCTAATTGCAGGCAATCCAATAGATGTTTATATGGTATCCGTTTGTGCTTCAATCAGTGAAGATGTTTCTTGGGCAAACTGCCAAGGTTCACTAGAAGCACTCCTCACTACTTGTAACCAGAATGTTCGCTTGTTCAAAAACGGTGTGAATCGTGTAACGTTATTTAAGCGAATGAATGAGCAAGGATCATATTTCATATCTCATGCCTTGATTGCTAGCGGCGAAGTTTGCCCGAGTATGACGATTGCCGTTATGATCCGAACAATTTCCCGCGCTGGATGCATATCCTTGTTTTTCTCTATAGCGAGGGAGAGAAAAACTCTCTTGCATATCCTTTCTCTCGCGCTCGCAACTTCTTTTCTAATGTTTATCTTTCTGTGGGATGCGCGGTTTATCCATTGGTGCTTGTGGTGCATTTCATTCGGACGCGAAATCAATTGAATCGTTGATTGATGCGGATCACATCACCAAAGAAATTAGAGAAACGAGGCATTAAAAGGCTATTTGGGAAATGGAGCTGCAGCTCTCTCGGAAATTTGATGCAATTGTTTATTATTGATACACACCAGGCGAGAGATTCAGCCAGATTAAATTAAGTCTAGAGGAAATTTTCCAAACATCCTATACTGTCGCTATTCGCATAACAATCCCATACCCTGTGGATTTCCTTGCTACATGGGACTGTTATGCGAATAGCGGTAGTATAGATGACAGCTCCTTTTAAGTTTGGGCGATGTTAAACGTATCATACTGTGAGCCAATAACCTTATTTACTCGTAATTAGAAAGAGGTCATATATGATGCAGAGAATCTCTTATTGGTATTTTTTTTTTTTTTGAAAAAAGCGCTTTTTCTCAATTGCATGTCTTATTATATCGTATATATTAGACCTAACTAAATCAAAGTCTCTGGCTGAGTAGTTACAAAAATCATTACAATCAACACTAATTAAGTGTAAACACTCTGAATCCTTGCAGAGTATTTATGGAACTGTTCGCGAAAAACCCGATACGCAACCATTCGAGCGAAAGTAAACAAACAAACAGACAAAATACTGGTCCAGGCCTATAAAGGAATAGAAGAGATGGCATGATGTGATTTCTGTACTGCGAGAAAACGAGACAGAAAATCCCAAAGAAAGATTTCCTCGCGGTATTTGCCAAGCAAACCGCATTTTTCGATGGATTTTCTTGTGTACATTTTTCCTCTGTGATTTAGATAAACACTGGAGAAAAAAAATCTAAGGTAACCTGAAAGAGAACGGAGCTGGGAAAACTCAACAGAAATAGGGAGTTGAAAAAATCGAATTATGCTGAAAGTATTTGTTTTTCAATTTAATTCGTCATTTTTTCTGCTGATGGTAGATGCTACTGCTCTCTGTTGCGGTATCGCTGATGTTGCGGGAAAGATACACAGTATTTTTTTTTCTTTGCTTCAGGGATCCGTACAAACGAAGTTTCAGTTTTCTAATGTATGAAATGAAATTTCAAATAACTGCAAAAGATTGGCTGCTATAAATGTTCAGTTCTGTTTTGTTTATTCAGTCGCTCATGTTCGTTGTAAAGTTCGTTTAGTAACGAGAATGTTCTACAACATCCAGGTTTCAGTTTTGTTAACAATATATTACAAATTATGTTCAAAGTTTAATCCAATTGAATCAAAATTATACATTGTGCTATTTAACCCTTATGTGCGTGAAATGTAAGCACACATTTTCTGGGTTTCTTACATGGGAGGGAGGAAGTCTCAGAAATAACAATTCAAATATTCGAATTAAGAACTTATAAAGAAGGGAGGGGGGATTTGTTATTGTGTAAGTTCATGTTTCTATGACTGTTGATGCCTTTGATAGGTCCTAGAGCACCGTAACGCATGCGTTATGATTATTTTGCAGAGCAATGATCACGATTTCTTGATTTTTATTCAAACTTTCGTAAACGAAAAACTAACGTGTTTCGAAATTCGTGACTTGAGGTTGTTGGAGTTTTTCCCGCGTATCAAAGTTCACGGATGCAGGAATGCAAGCACACTTCTGGGTGCATGGTATCACGAAATCATAATTTTATTTGATTCTAGCTGAGTGTGCCCGGCCTTGCTCGAGATTCAATATTAGCTTGAGTTTATGCACCGATTAAAGAAAAGCATGATATATTTACGTAGCAACCACCCCCCTCCTTTTTCAGACAGACAGACAGAAATTAATTTTTATATATTTAGATTCCGGATTTTTCATGGATTTGGGATTAGATTCTTGAAAATCAAATTTACGTTATCACATTTTAGGGAACAAAGTCATGAGTTCATGTAAATTATCAGTTCAGGTTTTCATGATTTTTTGTTCACGAATAACGGAATGTTTTTTTTTTTGCAAGCTGTGGAACTCAATTTGATGTACATTTTTTCCTGTTTAGAACAAAACGAGTATTCAATCTGATGTTCTGCTAAAGCAATGAAAACAAAATTTCAATAGTATATTTCTGGATCAACAATAGAAAAGGGCCCATCAGCATTTGTAAACAAACCGTTCCAAAGCCCATTCCTCACAAATCGAAGGCCGCCCACACAAACCAACACCATAATCGTGTAGGTAGAAGTTTCCCCTATCCGATGATGGTGTTGGTTTGCGTGGGTGGCCTTCGCATTGTGAGTAAAGGGTTTTGGAACGGTTTGTTTACAAATGCTGATGGGCCCTTTTCTATTGTTGATCCAGATTTTTGAAGAGCAAATGGGCAACAAAATTAAAACCAAATTTGTTATCAAATTTGTCAAATAATGCATGTTACATTTTTCAAAAGAATTTAAGTTTTTAGTTTTTGCTCATAAACTGCCATGAGCCTCCATTATTCAAAACTTAATATTTTTGAAAAATTGAAACAAAACGAAAAAAAAAAATGCATCGGTAAAATTTTAATAGGTATGTTGTTTAAAAAAATAACATGCCGTAGTGCCTTTGAACCCCAGACCATGTAAATCGATTATAATCAATGTTTTTCAGTGTAAAACCACAATTACAGCCCATATTAATATTTGTTCCTGAAAACTAAAAAAAAAGACTAGATATAATAATCTTTCATTTGACCTTTTGATCCAAACAAATCGGTCCAGTGGTTTTACCGTCCATGTTAGCTGAATTTTTCGGGAAAAATATCATTAACTGTTTTTCAGTAAACGCATTGGTTTGCTGCTCTTGATCCAGCAATCCGTTTTACTGAAATTTAAATCCCAATTCTCTCCCCTAAACTGTCTAAATCCAGTTTTCATTCTAACAATTTGGTGCAAATTAGATGCATTTTATGTGTAAATTCACTTTTCATATCGAACATATAAAAGTAAAATAATTTAATATCTACCAAACAAAAAACATTATTCGACAAAAGACATGCAATTGGCCGAAAAACCTGTCATTTTCACTAATGTATACCAATCAGATGTCAGAAAATGGTGTATTCACAATTTTATTAATAGAATAATTTGACAGGTTTGTGAGTACAGAACACAACTAAAATAACGGCGACGTGTTGCCAAAAGCGGATTCAGTCCGTTGTACGTACTGCCATTACATTTCTCGTAAGAAGCTAAATGATTCGGCTCAGTAAGCAAAAACGGTCGATACTAGGCCACCGAGAAACTCACGCTGTACCCGCTACTTTTTGTGCTAAAATTCCAAATTTGGGCAATTTAGAATCATTAAATTTTATTTTTTAAATTTTACATACAAATAATAGGGTACGGCTTTGATAAGTCATGTGTTGAGAAATATAAGAAGAAAAAACACTACAAAAGCTCGTTATATTTCAAGGTGAAGTACCGTAGGATTGAACCCTCGTTCTTGTGCTGATTGTAAGCGCTCCGCGATCATAAAACCGGTTATTTTATTCCTCTGAAAACAATATTTAAAGGTTTCTTGCGTCAAACACATACGTCTTCTTGTAATTTACAAATAAAAAAATATAATTTTAATAGATAATAATTTCATCATTCAGAAAAATGTGTTTTTTACGGAATGATCATTGGCAACCTTGCTGAGAAGTCTGCATGTTGATGATAACAATTTACTTCCACAATTTCAAAAACTGATTGAATTGCAAATTCAAGTTAAATTCGTTGTATCGGAATTATAGCAATTGTTAGTTCCTTTACAGATTCATTATACATATTATTGTAAGAATGTTTTGATTAGAGTATGCGTTTTAGCCGGCATTGGGCATTTAATGTGTTTTGTTCAAATCCAGGAAACCATTTTCCTCCGCTTCTAATGCATACGTGGCTCTATATTCTACTATTTGAACATTAAAGTCAACATGTTAACAAAAACTCATTCACCTTAAGTCGGATACATAGCGGCGTATTCGCACCTGTTCGTCAACTTGCATTATCTTGAACAGAATGGAACGCTAACCAAACATTTGCCGCTACCGTATACCGTTGCAGCACGGGGAAATAAACCAAAATCCGTGGAGAAATTCACAGATTCATTTAATGGTTTGCAAACATAAGCTCTGAAAAATATGGGGAATTTGAGTGAAACCAGAAGCTGCTGACGAAAGCAGTAAAAGAGTCTCTCAAGATATGCAAGTTTAAATATTTGATGATTGTTCAGGTTTCCACTTCTTCTACGTTCCGTTTATTCCCTAAAGACCCTTACCTTCAATTGACTGTGGGAGCAAACGAAGTGTGTATCTTTCTGCGGTGACACAATCCTATTCCGCAGATCTTTCGTTTTTTGTTCCTTTATACATCCTGGGTGCTAACCAAAATGATAGAACGTATTTGTTAGCGTTCAACGGTCGTTAAAATCAGTTTTCAAAAAATGTAACGCTAAAGTTGACATGTGTTGATTGTTCGTGCCTGAATTAGCTCTTTTTCGCTGAATCGCTGAAAAAAAATGTGAATCATGCATGTCTTCCCAGTCACGTGATCAGCGGGACATCGAATATTCAACCCCTTTCCGTACATATTCATATCGTAAACCATCATCATTGTCGGTTGGTGTGTTCCAGATTTATTGCGCTGAGTAATTAATATTTACTTTTAATTAAAATTCAATTTTTATTTATCAAATGAAAAAGCTCACCACGCTTGATACGTTTTTTTTTGTCGACCTGTTATGCACTATAAATGTGTGTATTATCCTTTTTCGCCCTTTTTCCCAGACATACTTTTTGTTTGCATGCACCAACTGCTGGCAGTGTAAATAAAACCAGTTAAAAAGATGGATATACGGCACCGTGTATGGCGTGCGAGACTGGCAAGGACAACCGAAAATAAACCGCTTCCAATCTGTCCTGATGGCTAATTTCGTTTAATGAGGATTCTGTTCAACCCTTTCCGATGCGAAGGTGGGGAATCGTCAGAAAACTGGCTGACACTTGCGATGAAATTCTGTTTATACAGATAAATCAATGTCCAGTCTCGTGTGTACGGAGCAATCCACAAATTGAATCATAAAATATCACACTGCAAACAAATCAAAGTGCCACCTGTCACTGGTTAGGACAAATTGATTAACACGTACCCATATACTCCATCCACCCAACGTTCCGTGGAGCAATGTTCTCATTCTCCGAACCCAGCTAGTTAACCAAAGTGTGTCCTCATCCTTTTCCGACTGAAGTCGTGTACTGAATGAGAAAATTATGAATATTTAACGGAAAATTGACTTTCGCATGAAACAAAGTTCATATGTTCCCGGTACGCGAAACATCTGGCAGTGGATGCAAATTTCGGCATCTTTCCATGTACCAATGTGTGCAGCACACATACGGTTCGGCCTCATTTCATCGCATTCTCTGAGGGCGCTCGATGATGACCAGAAAACATGATCTCTGGCTCAGGCTCCCCCCCTTTGACTCTATATTGTTCACCATTAAAATAATGTACAATTCAATCGTGCAAATCCATTTTAACCTTTTTTCGGATGTACATGGAAAATCTACAAATTAGTATAATTGCATTAAATTTTAATATAGTCAAATATCAGAGAAAAAATCCATTGAGTTTTTCTTGCGCTCTCGACGGCTGCCTGCGTTCACGCGGGACTTTGCAGCTTCATCAAGTTCGCTATCCACCAGCTAGCAGTTGTTGCACGGAGAAGAAGCCGAAGCCAATGAATGTATTGTGTTTGTATTTTATCTCCCGTTCCTCTTGTCAGGCTTGTCGTCTGAGTCCCTTGTGCATTACATCTCGCGACCAAACGAGCGATATTTTCATTTACTTTGGCTTTTTGCTCTTTCATTGGGAAACCTCTCTGGCTTGCTGTAATCCTTAGTTCCGACAGAAGCTGATTCTACTGATGCTTTGCAAAAACGGTTTCAATTGTCGGACGTTAAATATCCTCTGAGATTTGGATACGCTCGATTTCGTAGCTACCATCCAATTTATCTCTGCCGCATGGGACTGGCAATATAGAATGCTGGTCGGTAATGTAAGCGATTTGCCCACTGCCAAGTGGAAACGTTTTACATGATCCGACAGATCAAAAGGTAGTGTGCTTGATTGCAATTTGCTTTGATTGACTTATTTCATGTTCAAAATTCAAAGATTGTAGGTAGGGTAGAGCGCTACTTCGTCGTAATCGCCCATTTCCGTTCTATCGATCAGGAAAGATCAATAGTTTAAATGATTTCACCGTGCGCAAATCAATAATAGGTTTGTTCCGATGCGTTAATGCATTAGCTACAACAAAAATCCTATTAGAGCACATTGTATGAATATTTACGCTCATTGTTCTCAAAACAAAAGGAGCGATCCTAGCGAATCCCCTTTTTCTACGTTTATCCGTAGTAGGCGAAGAAAATCTAATAGCGTTTCAAAGCTTTCGGACTGAGTTGAAACTCGTAGAACGAATTTAGAATCAAGAAGCAGTATTAGATATTAAACAATATCTCAACCATTTGTGACTCTTTATCAAATCCATCCGTATGGAAAGGTGGATAAATGTAGCAGTCATTTTTGACAGAGATATTCCAGTTTTGGTTCAAACCCGTTCAAAAAAGAGAGTAAAGCGCAGGTTGTGCTTAGTAGGACGGAAATAAGATCAAAAACCCTATATGCTTAATGAAGCATTCGTTTGAAAAAAGCTGATTTTCTGTGATTAGCTCGCAAAATATTATGTATTTTTTGTGGATATTACATCTAAACAGCTGCTCATCTGGGTGACCCATAGCATTTATGTGTTTTGATCGATGAGTTATAACTTGCTCACCCCTAGGAAGGAAGGTTAGATTGTTAGAATCAATAGCTATATACAGTGCTGTTCGATATAATAGTAGCGGAGGTCGATTTTCATACAAAATGGTCAACTTTAACATGTTGTAACTTTGTTCTCTTATGACCAATTGTGCTGAAATCTTCGCTACAGAACTACAAATATGTTCAACTTTAAGATTATCAAATTTCACCTGCCGTAAAAAGGTACTAGTTTTAATTGTTCGATAAAAAAAGTAACAGAAGTTTTAAAAAATTGAATTTGAGCTCAATTTTTAGTTTTATTAAAATTCAATTTATTCATAATTCAAACATCCCCACCGATTAACAAATGTACATACTAGTTGAACGTGTTTAACATATTTTCAGTACAATTTCACGTAGTGTTTCATTTTCTGGCAAGCGCTTTATAAAATATATTTGGTATCAACAAAAAGTAAGAGGTTGTATCCATGACACTACCATAGATTTGACGTAGAATTACGTGCTCGTTATCAATATTCGGGGACTGTGTTTGGGAAACCACGTTTTCCCATCACGGAAACGCCTCGTTTTCTGATGACAAAATTACGCGTTTTCGTACGCAAAACTCACGGAATTTTTGGTTCATTCAATAGATAATGAAAAAGCGAAAATTTATCGGAGGAATTTCTTGTTAAAATTTTCTAATCGCAAGATATTCACGATTAATCATATAAATTCGAGATTTTTCTTTCTAGCATCCTGGAGAAAACCTTATCTCAATTCGAAGTGTTTCTGGTTAATTGACAAGGTCATGTGGTACGCGGTCATTGCGAGAATTTATATGTACCACTTCAATACTGTTATGCATTTGACCACAAACGTTTGGCAGCTGGGTACATATGTGACTGGCAGCGTGTGAACGTTCAAAATTATTGTTGTTTAAGAGTTAATTTTCCTAAACAACAATAATTTATGGTGGTCCTGAAAATAACCGTTTTGTCGTGATGGTTGAGTAATTATGAGCTATTAGGGTGTTCAACATGAATGAGGTTAGCGAGCTGAATGTTATTTGGAACGAGTTTGACGCACTTGGCATAGAAGGCCCACAGCGGCTCATGACCAGCAACTGAATCCGATCAGTAGCGGTGCGGCTTCTTCCTTCTTCTTCAGTGAATCGAGGGCTCTTGAGGACAGCCTTGATAGGTAGCTGCTTGCGGGGAGCCTTTCGTTGTGTACTGGAGAAAAATGTACAACGCCACGCGTCGAAAGCACTTCTGCTGCTGCTGTTGATGATGATGACGACCGGACACCACCACTCACCACACTCGATGATTCTTTCTTTCCTTTATTTAACGTCGGTCTCTGTTCCGCAATCTAGTGCCAATCACCGACGGACATCGATTGCCATCCATTGACGGCAACCGAATGTGCAGGAAGGCAGCTTCCACACCTGCGTAGGATATCGCACCCATTCACAACAACACACATGGGCCGGGACCAACGGCTTTACTTCCCTTCCGAAGGAAGACGTGACCAGAGATTTTTATGCCTCAGAAAAATCCCACCGACCTCGGCTGGGGATTGAACCCAGACCCATTGGGGTGAGAAAGCAGTCACGCTTACCACTACACCACCGGTGCCGGCTACACTCGATGATTGAATAAACACCGTTCGGCGAGACCGGATGGAATTTGCTTTTCAAATCTGTGTTAGGGAAAGCGCTTTTCGCAGGTAATAGATGGTAATTTTAATTATCATAGTAACAGTTACTCATTCGTGTATTTTTCCATAATGACCTTTTGAGAATTGATAAAGTGTTAGTTTTAACATCTTCATAGATAAATTTCCTATCGATTGGCGTATTAAGAATTAAAATCCATTACCTCTGGATCAAAATCAGACCACTTTCATGCCGCGACCGACTTTGGTTTTTGAAATTGCACTCCCAATGTTGCCTTAAAAATACATGGTATGTTAGATTTAAACTTATGGAACTGACATCAGATTGATGACCTTGACAAATGTCCAGGAAATACTCTTTAACAAATTTATGGTGGTTCTGAAAAGGACCGGTTTGTCGTGATGGTTGAGTAATGCTGAGTTAGCCCCGTAACGTGGGTAGTTCACCTTTTCGTGGTACGTTACGGGATGTAAGATCAAACACCAATTCCATGTCCTGACTACTTTAATTTAGGGGAACAGGATGTTTCAGTAATCAAAGGAACACGTATTAGTCTACTTTTTATGTCTTGTTGATAGTGACAATACTCAGCTTTGTAAAACGAGGATGATCTTGAAACAAGGAAAAAATGAGTTAGTTAGTCTTCATCTATGTGATTCCTAATCTTCTATTCGTTGTTCTCTAGTTTGTAGCGGTTAGGACTAGGGGTCTAATGCATGGTACTCATCGGAGTCATTGCATATTTTTGTTACTAAGGAATCCAATTTTGACTGACAAAGGGGTTTGGGGAGATATTTCGGTTTACGCTAATGCGGGAATGAAATACGACACGCGCGTACGGTTCAACTGGTGGTTGATTTATTACTGTCCATATGTACAATATATACAATAGTGTCCCAGAGGTTTCACAATAGAGTGGTGTTGGTGATTGTGTTTTGAGGTTCGATCGAGTGATCGGTCACAGTATGAGGGTTCCGAGATCGGGTGTTAGTGAATCGAGAGAGTGGGTTACCTGAGTGGTGATGATGATATTTAGGGTACCATAGGTTGCCACAGGGGCGTGTCTTTGAAGGGTGCGGGACCTTTCAATTAGGATCGATTCCTTGCGATGAAGGCAGCTGTATCAAAACCGAATACGTCCGGGAAATATAAGATTATCTTACAACAGGTCAGTATACAGAGTTTGTGATAAACCATCATATCTACAGATTCTGTAATGCAGTCGCCGGAAGACTTTTAAATGGGTTTCATAAGATTCAATTGAAATTAGTTAGTTTTTAGGATAAAGTTGAAGCTAGAAATTTTTTTATTCCGGAAAAAAATGCTTGTTAGCTACAGTCTGTTGTTAGTCAAATTAACCCAAAAAGATCCTCGAACTCGCTGCCTCCTGCATAGTCTACTTTATGGCCCAACATTTTACTCATTCGGCAAATCGAAAACAGTAGTCCTAACAAATAGTGCTGTGTACACTATTCGTCCCAATTTGTAGATTTTAAGTAAACAAAGTTAAATAGGATTGAATGTTACGTACGCTTATTGCGTTGTTTTATCAATGATCAATCCAATCAATCCGTCGAAAGATGTTTAATTTTATATAAAAAAATTGCGGCCTTCACCAATTTCCATCCTTCTTTCCATTTCATCGTTTCCCATCGATTGCTGGTTACAGAGAAGGTACCACTTAGGTAGTATGCTCCATGTTCACGTCGTTACGCCTGCAAGAACAACCAACCGTTCACTAGCAAGTACACTCTGGCCTGGTTGCTTACTTGCCGAGTGTGGCAAGAATTAAACAGCGTAAAAAGCAAACAGAGTTAATTTAGACTGAAATCAGAAACCAAATAGAAACCAACCAACCGGTAAAATTTACCAAGATGAGTCGTCGCATAGAGGACGCGGTGGTTAAGGACGTAGTCGGGTAGAGAGGGTGAATTGCAACTTTGTCAGGTTGTTCCACCGATATACGAAGCTATGTATGTTTGTGTGTGTTTGTTGTTCGAATGGAAGTCACCCCCGCGAGTGTGATTTGTTTAATCAAAAATGAAAATGTAACCAATCGGAAAGCTCAACTTATCTAGAGTTGGGAACGAAATGTAAATCAAATTATCGACACGCTGTCACATTCAATTAATAATAGTAATTTATTGACACTTGTTAAATGGGCTCCGCAGCCCCTTGTAGAAACAGTTCCTCAGCGCACAGACAGCGTGGTAAAGATGTTGCTAAAACCGCGTGTCTTCAGATTCCGCTCCTATAACGTACCTACCATACCAAAGATGAGAAAAAGGTGTAGGAAGCAGATCGCATCAAACGTCATCAGTTTGCGCGTGCTAATTAAATAGAATTAATTAAATGAGTACTTGCTGCTAAATTAAACTTCTGCGCCAGCATTCAAAATTCTGGTTAAATATCATAATTTGACTGGCTGTTTTGTTTGCCCTCGGGTTTTCCTCACTTTCGAATTGGCAGCCTCAGCACCCGCCGCCGTTGTTATCATCTCTAGCATATTGTTATATTCGTTTCGTGGGTATATAGTTTTCGAATCTGCTACTCAGTGCGGTAATGGATTGGAAGGAAAGTTTCTCTTTTTCTAGGGAAGCACTGTTTGCTACTTGTGGTCAGAAAGTTGTTGCTAATTGGAAAATTCATACAACTTTTAAACCGAACTGCTTGCAAAGCGATTTGAACTGTGGTTCGATTTTGGAATAATTTTTGTTATTGACCCTCCAGCCCTTAGTTAGCAAATGAGTTCTGCAAGTGATATTATTATTATTATTATTATTATTATTATTATTATTATTATTTTAGTGAAATCTCAGGAAAAATCTGTTTGTTTGCTACATTTTTGCTGTGGTTTACTAAATCCTTGCAAAATTAAATACCGAGATTCTTGGCTGTTCCGAAATTAACTATGCCGAGTATCTCCATAAAACTAAATTTGGAGTGTACACTCTTAATTTCTATTGCCGAGACTGACACCACCGACTATCTCAGCATTTTATTTTGCTGGGTCGCAGTGAAAATCATGTCGAGATTCAGCTAAGAAAGGAGAATTTTTTAGATTTTTGCCAAGCTAGATTGAGTGTGCAGTCTTTCTGACATTTCATTTTTATCATTGATGATAGGTTGAAAGGGGCTGTCCATAAACGGCAGGCAGCTTAGGGTGTTGCGATGATCTGCATACATGAATACTTTTTTTTTTTAAATTTGATAGGATAACTGTATACGTAGAGGAAGGAAAGGGGTGTCAAAAATGTTTCAAAATCTGTCTATTTGGTTTATGGTCAGCCAGAAATATAAAAAAGCTGAATTTATTTGTATAAGATGACCTTGACCCTTCTTACAACCACTGTGATTTTAAGCCGGGTTTCAACATAGCTTTCCTTGAGCACTGCCACAGTTAAATAATTGAGAGCTCTGCAAGCATAGTCCAGAAAAGTCGAGAAAAATTCCTAGATTGGACCGGAAATCGAACCCAGCCACCACCATCATGATCTTGCATCATAGCTGCGGCTTTACAAAGGGGGAGGTCTGGGCATTCAATATGACTGCCAATTATTTACATTGTTTATAGATTTTCAGGTGATTGAATGATGATGGATTTTTATTCGGAACATATCCAGGTGTGGCCAATATGGTCCTGTGTACTCACGACGATTCATATTTTTTGTTATTCGTGATTTTATTCGCCCATGAGTTTTGACTTGCAAAATTCAACAACGCAAAAATCACCGAAGAGTTTTCAGGTTTAAAAATTCATTGCCCGATATTTTTGTGTTATTCACTGTTCTTACTGTTGTTTTTGCATCAGTGGATGGAAAACTAACACAACATGCATGACGCATGAGCATGCTATTAATTGAAGTTTGAGGGGATTCGAATTCTCACATGACCATAATTTAAAGAGCCCCTTTCTCATTCGAAGTGGAGTATGGAAGCAAAATGGTCCCGAACAGATTTAAGGTCGATATCGACGCAATGTCGTGTTGTTGTCGGGTAAATTTTGGGTTTATGTCGGGTCAATGTCGGGTCAACATCGGGTTGGGGTTTGGTAGAAGTCAGGTTGGTGTCGGGTTGGCTTAGATTTTTCGCTGGAATGTCGACCAGAGCTCCGTTTATGTGTAGGTTACACTAAATTGAATGACATCAAGCGTTTCTCAAATGAGAATGACCCATGCCTTCGTCAAATGGCTAAGTAACTGATATCACCCATTCGAGGGAGGTCCCCTTTGATATCGGACAGCTGCTTTTCTCATTTTCATCAAAAATGTACAATTGATTTTGAGGATTTACAGCACTGCCCATAAGTATTGAGATATATATCGCTGAACCTGCTGAACACGACTGTCCAATCTTCTGTATACAAGAAAATTAACTCTGGACGGATGTTTGGTTTCCCACTTTCCCACAAATCAGAATCTGTAACATTGTATGTATAAACGATCGAAATGATATTTTTTTTCTCCAATCAATTACAAGAGAATCAATATCAATTCTTTTATAATAGGTACTCAGATGCCCTATAAGATCACCATCAAGGAAGTGCTTTGTCCGTTGGACCCTTAATGCACTCCTTTCAGCTCCAAAATTTGATAAATTGGTGCAACGGAAGCAGATAAAGTAAAGTATCTAGTGCTCGGTGCGCTGCCCATTGCACCAGTTATAGAGAGAGTGATCCTCAGCTTCTTCTGAGCTGATTTTTCTTTAGTTTTCGGCCGTCAAACCAAAGGTGCATGGTTATTATGGGTCTACTATCGTCAAATAAATCCAGTAGATGGTCCCCATTTTCTACCAAACTTTTTTTTTACTTATCCAAAGAGCATTTGTTGCCTTATTAACTACCTGCTCTTGATGTGAGTTTCAAATGAGTTTGCTGTCAAGAGTTACTCCCAGATACTTGACTGTGCTTGAAAGATCTAAAGGCGTTCCTTTCAATTTTATGTTATTTATAGAAAATGTTAAAGCTTAAGCGCAGGTGAAGAAATCGGTCCAAAGAATCCTGAATTTTTTTTCTAATCTAAAGCAGACACCACACGGCCAAAAAATACACAAAAGTATTGACATTCATATTGATGCAAATATTGACGACAAAAATGTTGATTCACTTATCGTCAAAAAAAAAGTTGATTTCGCGATTCAATACTTCCCCTCATTTTCCCTCTTTGGCTACAGCAGCAGTTTTCATTTGTTTCGGAATAGTCCATCGGAAAGAAAAGGGCTTACAAATTTAATGAGCAGTAACCCTGTATTGAGACAAACCAAATTTATTGTTGAAAATATTGATGCAACTATTGACAACACTTCTGCCGTGTGGGCACTTAAAGATAATTCTCGACCAAACCAACAGAAACTTTCCCCTACACGATTATGCTGTTGGTTTGCATTGGCGGCCTACGCTTTGCGAGGAAAGGGCTAACGAGTTTTGTTGGTCGAGAATTGATCTTGAGATAAAGAATGTCATTTCCAAGCTACCAACATGAAACATATAGTTCTGTAATTAATTTCATGGGTAATGCAACGTCGCAAATGTTGAGTTTGTCGAGTCGAGCTTAGAGCATCTCCATGTCCATTGTTTAGTGACCGCTCGTCTAGTCTAGGACGTTAGTTTCAAATAGATCCAACAAGGCACATGTCATACAAAAAGCAATTGTTTGTACCCATACCATATCAAAGTAGGTATTCGAAACGCTTAGCCAAAGCGAAATGGCTCACGCATTTCAATTTAGCTAATTTGATAGAGTATTTTTTTTTTTGAACGATGAGCAAAAACTGCACCGGAAAGCAATCGTTCGATAGGCCTTGATTCCAAATGTTCACAGAAACGATGCGATGGGCTCGTGAATATTTACCAAGTTGGTACAATACAGGAAGTGGCAACTCACCGGCTGGCCCACTTCAATTGTGCAATCAACAATGTGGTTCCTATTCCTAACGTCGCCGTTCCGCTCGTCGCAATAATCCAAATTGAAGAGCAGATGAAACTGATTTGGAACCGAAAATTGTATTATCATCAATATAGATGCACGATAAACGGGATGTTTACTGGTTCGACATGATGCAGTCAGTGTTGCATAGTAAATGCATTCTGCATGCCAGAATCGCGAATCGAAGCAATTGTACGTTATTTCTGTTTGCATTGATATGACCAAACCGCACAGATGATGATGATGATGATGATGATAATTCAATAAACATCGAAATTAGCGTTCATTATTTACTTCAATTTGATTGCGGCTGCATCGACAGAATCGAATCCTTTTTCAGAATAGTTTTGCCTAAATCCAAACTTCCGGCGGCGGTTTGTGAAAAATGTTGACCCCTTCCCCTAGATAGTAGAGCATTAGAAAAATAGTTATCGTTATTTTTAAACAGATATGCAAATTATAGCAAATAGTCAATAATTTTAATTTTAACAGTCAGCGTAGATCTTGGACACACCCCTATCGTATTTGCATTTTCTAAACCAGCACATGTTCCGGTTACTTCCACCGTTGTAGAGAAATATTAATTTATTATTTAAATATAATTACAATAATTTCAATGGGTTATCAAACAATAAATAATTGATGAAAATTGCCTCCCGTATACAAGCCGGCACCCTGGATGGTGGCGCGGCAAGCGAATGGGAATGCGTGACAATCAAGCCACCAGCAATTACGGTATGGTAGGCAGATATCGTTTCCACATAATTACTGGTACTTGTATGAATGCAATAAAACAAGGATAAAATGATAAGCTCGACAGGATGTTCATTTGCATAAAAGTAGTTGTTTTATAATTAAATTGAAGAACCCGTCTAGTATAACCTATTCTTACTATTACTCATTGGTAGTAAAATAAACGTTCGCTAAACGAAGGTGAAAATCCGATTGTTTGCAACGAAATCGTACTTATTTTTGGAGTTTTATTTGCCGAGATATGCACAACCGAACTTCCACCGAATACATTTTACTGATACCTCAACAAAAGTGGCTTGTAGTTGCTGACAAACGTTAGTTTGGATCTCTGTAAAACTCGTTGTCGAGCTTTGCAGGTTGTGCAAATCTCGACAACCAATTACTAAGATAGGGAGTATGGGTGTAGATTTTTTAAATTTATCTATTGACAATTTTGATCAATTTAAGATGTGAATGCTTTATGTGCCATTTATATATTTGCCATTATTCGATTTACATAAATCAAGCTTCTTAAGTTAATGCATTATTTTTTATATCATGGTCGTAAGTTTTATTCAATTTTTGAGCTTAAATTAATGAAATGAAAGTCGCAACGGATTTCATAGAGTGATAACATGTAATCTGCAAGCTTCTCTCAAAATTGCGAAGACTCTGGATGTTTATTCCGTAAAAATCGAAGCAACGTACAGGATTGCTGAGGAGAAGACACTCTCTATTAAGTTCAAAACGGAAAAATCAATGCTGTATGATTTACTGCATAACCCTGAGCAATTAGTTTTCCGTTATGCTGATGGAAAGACAATTAAGGTACGCATATCATCTACGGGGCATCAGTTAGCCTAGTCAGTAATGGCACGGAAGGCGAAGGCGAAGGCGAAGTTCAAATCAAATCAGTTATTGATTATTGCATCGCCCTTTTGCCACATCGCCTTGTCGTAGCTCCTCACGTGGTTGTGTTCTAATTCGTACCGCTCACTAACGAAAGTGTGCAAACAAATTAGCAGCCAAAAAGATAAATACTTACATACATTTCGATAGAGTACATTCTAAGTCCCCTATGTAGGTAGGTACGTTCGATGGGTCGATTCATTCGTTGTCCAGAAGATGACCACACATTTAATAGTGACATATACACATTTAATACCACCGTCCTGCCGCCGGGTGCAGCTTCATTCGAAGTCACCACTGTTGAACTTTGAATATTTTATTTGCTCCGGAACAAGGGCCACGGCCTTTAACACTAGGTAGGTAACTTTCAGACTGTCGGTGTCAAAGGCAGAATGTGAGTGTTTAAAAACAACACAGTAGGAGCATGAGTAGGAGGGAGGAATGCAGATGACTAGTTTTTGATTACCACAAAGAAGTACCTTCCTAAATGGGAAACTAATTTCTCTTGTTATCACCACAGTTGCTTCTCATTAAGTGAATGAATTTCAAGATTAGGATTTAAAAATAACATCAAAGGCCGATGTCATTAATTCGTTGCTAATATTTAATGCACCTAAAAGTAATTTATAAAGCCGAATGAACATATCCCAAAACCGATCCGAGTGTGAGCAATTATTATAGTTAATTTACCAATTTACCTACCCTACCTACGTATCAACATGAATTAATAATCGCTCTTTTTATCTCTACTTTCTTTGCAGACAAGGGTAGCGCATTGCACTCTTGTTTCGTGTGCAAGGCCGAGATGTGCCCTCGTACTCGCCCGCTGGAACGTGGTCGGGGTGCGCAGTACGGCATACCGGAAGAAGCGATACCGCCGGGAGCACGTGTTTGCAATACGTGCCAATGCAAGTCAGTGAAATCTAGGTACGACTCGCAGTATTATTCTCCTTCCGCTCTAGCACAGGGTTTAATATTGAACGATCAATCCGTCCATTCTAGATATACGCATTGTCCCCTGCCGACCTGTCCCAATCCGAAAGATAGAGTGAAACGTTTCCGAAATCTTCCACCGCGTCTCTTTGAACTCTCACCGGAGATCCGCGATCCAATCGTTCAAGAGCTACAAATTCCACCTAACGTGACAAAATGTTGTTCCGCTTGTTTGACTCGTATTCGTCGCAAGATGGGGCCACATTTAAATCTTACCGACGAGGAAGTTGCACGAATGAAAAAGCTGTTGCAAGATGTTGGTCCCAAATGGAACCAACTGGCAGAAACCATGAACAAAACTCCCGTTGCGTTGAAAAGCTTTTACATTCATTACAAGAAAAAATACAGCTTTGATCTAGCTGTGACTGAGTACTACAAACTGCATCCTGGCGAAGATCGTCGCCCGGTAATGACCGATGGCGATGAATCAGATATGAGTGCTTCCTCTTCAGATGAACGGGACGCAAGCAGCGACACGACTGCTTCCGCTGAGAGTCCTAACAACTCCGTTCCACTGAATGTCACGAAAGAGGAAATCATCGCAGTTCCTGAAACATTGGCCCCACCACCTCTTACCAAAAGTTTCGAAGACGATCGGTTGTTGCCACCTGGTCAGCCGCCTAGGAAACAGAAGCTCACCGAAGAGTATGACAGTTCGGCTACTGAGACGGCAGACGAGGAAAACGAAACCTCACCTGCAAACCGACAGAGTCCTAAAGTACTTTATCCTCCGCTAGGTGGAGTAAATCCCGTTATGTCTGTGCACCACTCTTCTATGCAGAACGGACCTCGCGGCAATGATGTTGGCTCACCTCTGAATGTTCGGGATGTGATGCTGAATGTGATAGAAAGATCTGTAATGTCCAACAATTCAGCGAAACCACCACCGATGAAATCTATCGGTGAGTTATCTTTTACACCTCGAGATTACAGGGATTTGTCGAAGGTGCCACCCAATCGACCTTCTTCGGGAGAAATGGCAACTCTTTCAGTGGTGAATTCTCTTCCTCACGGTCAACCGAAGATCATATCTCATCATCCCCATCCGATGAGTTCTCAAATACAGGCAACCATTACGCCTGTTCCACAGCAGCAGCAGCAGCAACAACAGCAACAACAGCAACAGCAACAACAACAGCAACAGCAACAGCAACAACAACAACAACAACAACAACAGCACCAACAACAACAACAACAACAACAGCACCAACAACAACAACAACAACAGCAGCACCAACAACAACAACAACAACAACAACAGCACCAACAGCACCAACAGCACCAACAACAACAACAACAACAACAACAACAACAACAACAACAACAACATCAACAGCAACAACAGCAACAACAACAACAACAACAACAACAACAACAACAACAACAACAACAACAACAACAACAACAACAACAACAACAACAACAACAACAACAACAGCAGCAGCAGCAACCTCCGCAATTGCTAGCACAGACTCAGCAGATTCCACCTTCGCTGCAGCAACAGCAGCAACAAGCGTCACAATCACAGGCTCAATCTGTCCAGCTATTGCAGCAGCCTTCGCAGCAGCCAGTCAGCTCTAGTGCCCACGAAAAAGATGTCCCGGTGGTCTTTGTAAGAGATGAACCGGTAACACTCGATCTCAGCATTAAAAAGCCTCAGCGGGACAATTTCCCTCCACCTGCGCACAACAGTAAAATGCCCAGTGTACCTTCTCAGTCAGTTCCACTTCCTCCGCACTCTTCGAGTGGCGGAAGCACAATAACGTTGTATCGTACGGACAACTTTCCACCGCCGAGCCATCAGCAGCAACTACAGAACATTCCAGTGCATGGGCCGCCCTATGGGATGAGCTACCACGGCGAGACAATGGGACGCCCATCTAAGTCACCCTCTGGTTATATTACGACCGTACCTGGAGGACCACCGATGTCTTGGAATCAAGGCCCAGGAGGTCCGCCAAATGCTGGTTCTTCTATGGTTGGACGAGGACAGATGTCACAGCAAACTATCTCGTTAACTCCACCTCCGACGAAGAAACAAAATGCTCCCAAATTAAGTCCTAAGATGCCGCATCAAGTGCAATCGGTCATGCAGCAGCCACCGTCGCAATCCATCGGACCAAAGGGATCGATCACTCATGGTACACCAGTAAATGCCGCTGGCCAACAAATTATACTTCAAGGTCAAACCACGCTCAGTCCTCGCTATGACAATATGCTTCGACAGACGCCACCCTCATCGAACGACAAACATGGATCCATCACCCAAGGAACACCGGTTCACGTAACCACTCACACGTTACCGGATAAACGTGCAGCCTACGAGTACAAATCATACAACAATCGTCAGAGCCCAGCACAAGTGTCTCAACCGCCACCTCAAGGAAGTCCTCAGGCACCCCAATTTCAGTGTGGTAGGAATGCTCCTACATTTACCCTAGAACCGCAACAGCTGAGCTCACGACAAATCATCATGAATGACTACATTACATCGCAGCAAATGCATGGTCAGTCGCAAGGACGCAACTCGGTGGGATCTGGTGGACGACCGGAAAAAGAATCTCCATCGCCACGAAGCGTTCCCAACATGGCCAATTCATCAGCTGCTTTACTGTATGCTGTTGCCGAACGGGAACGAAATACCAGGCCAGAATATCTGAGCCGAGCGTCACCTGCCGATCACGTTAACAGGTAAGATTGGAAAATAGAGTCCATTTGTGGAACATTCGATTCGATCACCATTAATGTTAAGGGTTTCTCCTGTTTTCAGTACTCCTAGTCCGCACAGGACCCCCCCTCCACCGCAAAGGCAAGGGGTAATCCAGAGACACAACACTGTAGGAGGTAGTGGAAACGCCAGTGGTGGTGCTGGATCTAAACCGCCAAGTCCAGCTCCCAATCGATTGCATCTCGTCCCGCCGCCACATCATTATATGCAAGGTATGTTACGCTTTATCCTCTTAACAAACACGATCAATAATTTAAATCTCATCCTTCAATAGGACATGATGCATTCACTTCATTGGTTGATCTAGCCGTGCAGCAGCAGCCAATGACGGTACCGCACAAGGACGATAAGCGACCATCGATCGTTGAGCAGCAGCAGGCTCCGCAGCCACCGCCACCGACGCATCATGACATCCGCTATCACCCGGCAACAATGATTCAGATCCATCACCAACAGCAGCAGCAGCAGCAGCAGCAACAGCAACAGCAACAACAACATCAAGCTGCAGCTGCAGCGGCAGCAGTTGCGGCAGCTCAACAGCAACAACATCAACATCAAGCAGCTGCTGCCGCCGCTGCTCAACAACAGCACGCAGTTGCAGTTGCAGCGCAACAACATCACGCTGCAGCGGTGCAGCAGCAACAGCAACTTCAGAGGCATCAACAGGTAATATTCACGTCACAAAGTTCCGTCAAATAGTGCTGATTTTTCAAATCTTGTAGCTTGACATGCAACGCCGTCAGCAACCCCAGATGCATCCTTCGATGCAGCATCCATCGGTTGTAGCCTATCGGGAACAACATATGGAAATTGTCAACTATCGGGAACGGCTCGAACGCGAACGTATGCAAGCCGAACAACGGGAACGCTCGATCATGGCCGAAAGGGAACGAGAGAGACAAATGGAACGTGAACGAGAAAGGGAACGGGAGAGGGAACGTGAGCGCGAGCGAGAGCGGGAACAGCGCGAACAACGTGATAGACAACAGCGCGAGCGAGACCGGGAGCGTTTAGCTCACCAAGAAGAGGAGGAACGTAGAAGGAAGCACTACGATCTTATTAATGAAAGAATGGAAAGGTGAGTTTAAGTGTAGAACTGAAAAGAGTAAGTAGCTTTGTAACATTTCTTAGTTTGCAATTTCGTTACAGGCCAATGGAGCCAGGAATGGGAATGCGACCATCTTCGGACGGCTCGTTGACCGCGGCCAATCTGATAGATGCGATAATTACCCATCAGATTAATCAGACGGCGTCGGAACCACCGCTGCCGCCCAACCGTGATCTGCACCGTCCTTCTTATGTGAGTATTTTTATATAAGCTGAGATAAATATAGGCTCAACATGATCACTGCAACCAACATTTACATATTTATGCTACATTAGCCCCGAATTTACATTCCCGAATGCCGATTACGAAAAGCCTTCTTTTGACTGCTGCTCGTTAGTTCAGTTCGAGGTCATTAAAATCTGGGTATTGGCGCTCAGGGTCCGGAAGAGCTGTTAATTTTCATATAATTCGATTGAAGATGAACCAGTACTACCATTAAATCAATTCTGTGCAACGAATGCCCATCATTTGAAGAGTCACTTTCTCAAATGAACCTCATCGTCACTGTCAATTAAGTCAATCACTATCACTATCTATACGGTAGTGGAGTATGGAAGAAACCCAGAAAAAAATGTCCCGAACAGAATTTAAATTTGTTGTTGAAAAAATTAAAAATTAAATTTCAAATTTTCTTGCAAATAGTTCAATTTATGATGGTCAATCGTGTGGGGCAAAAAGAAAGAAAACTACACCGACAACGGGATGAATCATGTATAGAACCTCTGTTTCTACCGTTGCCAATGCAAAACATAGTTTTATTAAGCCATTTTGCCACACGTGTCCCATAACGTGGGTAGATCTACTTTTCGGTACGGGATGTAAGATCTACCTATCCTAGTCCTGACTACTTCAGGAACAGGCAAAAGGATTTTTCAGTAATCAAAGGAACACATCTTAGCCATTGTTACTTTTTATGTCTTGTTAATAGTGATAAGTCCTCGGGTTGCATAAACCGAGTATGATCTTGGAACAAGGAAAAAATATAGATAGCAAAACATTTAAGTTTATTGACAAACCCCGCGTATTAGGTGCTGAGCGGAATTAGGGCAAGTCACGGTACCATATTTGTATTTGAAAATGGACTATCGTCTTGATGTCTTCAACGCACTTTTTCCTTATGAACCAAGGAATAAGTGCGCCAACATGATTTAACGTAAAAACGCACATTTATAAGCGTTTCCGCACTTAAAATGTGTTTAATGCGCAATATTTAATAAACATTAAATTTTCAACTTATGGTGCTTGTTTTCGGAGATTGTGACCAGGTATGTATTACTTAGAGCAAACTCCGCTACGTCATTTATGGATGGTTCCTAAAAGTACTTGTCATTCGGATACTTGAATACAAGTATCTGCTGTTTCTGAGCTTTGATTTTTGTTGCTTTTTATTCTTCTTTGGGGCCTCAGTGATCGCTCCGTGCATATTCAAGAGAGTGCCCACATTTATTCTATTTCCTCAGGCCATAACACGCACGTACTAATTGCTAGCTTCTTCGTCCTATTATTTTCCTTGCTGTTGCGTGCCTTCCGCTTGGGCAGACATTCATTTGGTGGGCTTCGATCTACAATAAGAAACATTCGGAAATAAAAGTTACTTGGAATTTCCTTCTACATTTCCATATAAACACCTCATACACCTGTGTGCATGTTCCTCAGGTCCGCAGGAAATTTTTCAATGATTACACGTTTATTTGTCCGTATTTTCCCAGCACCAAAGCTAGATCGCGATCATATCACCCGCAGGTATTGAACGATGCCTTCGTAAGCGACATGTGCATCTCCACTGCCATCAACTCTTCAAGTATCAAACCAAAATCACATTTTCACTATTTTTGTAATATCTTCAGTAACTTTCAACGGATTTCTGATGTTTGTATCTTGTTGGTTCCCCTTTCTTATGGTTCGATTAATCATATCACAAGGTGGTTGGTACGATTGTTAGTTCAATTGTAAGATTTTCCATTTGTGTCGAGTTGGTAAAAAACAAATACGGCTGAATAAGAAATACGTATCCCCGGAAGTTGTACCTAAGATGGGAGCTCCATATGAGATCTTAGATCAATCATCGACTATCTCCGCAATTCACAAATTGTTACAGAAACCAACAGAGAAAACCAACGATCTGATTTAGCGGCCACGACTTTTAGCTCACACAGGCAATCCCTTCTTAATTCGTGCACTTATTCGTTCTTGATCCCGCCGACTGACGCCATCTGGCTGTCTGTCACGATATTGGAAACATGCGAGTTCCTCCGCTGCTTAACCAGCTACTTTCAAGTTGGAAGAATTGTTAGTGTTCCCGAATAAAAAATTACCATACAAAAAGAATGTTACAATTCAATAAAATTAAACATTAACAATAGAAAAGGAGAGTTGTTAGTTACCGTAACAATAAGAAAATCAATTTTTTTTCGAAAAAATTTGATCTCATTACCATAAATTGTATTGCTTTTTTATTGTGCAACGTTTTGATTTCATGGAATCTGTTGTAAACCTATATTGTGGTGACTATTTGATTATTTGACCAATACAATAGAATTACAATAAGATTTATGGTCAACAATAGAATCTATTGTATTTTATTGATATTTTATTGTTCACGTTGATTGAGGAAACCCGCCGCAGAGGAGCGCCCGGTTTGGTCATCGAGCTTACTGTTGTGCATATCATCAAAGATACTTCTCTTTCTTCTTCGGTTGGCAGCCTGCAGTCGTGACTCTGCTCTGCGATTTCAAGAGTCAAGGTATAAGCTGTTGTGCTCGGGCTATCCTACTCCGGAAGATGGATGGCTGGATCGGTGGCAGTTTTGCCTGATCAAAAAAAATAGCACCACCGAAATCTAGATAACCGATCTGTGTGCTGAAAATAGCTGTGAATGTCTTAACATGGATGCAAAGAGCATTGTTCAGCTTTAAATAGGTTCATGTTCTAATACCCTTTGAGGGCAGCCTTGAAGGCGAAAATTGTTGGTTGTTGTTAACAGACGTTCAGCAAATATGACCAGACATTTAAAGTACCTCTGAACGGCATGAAAAAGCTGTTGTAATTTCCGTAATTGATCTCAAATTCAGGAGTTCTGCTCTTACTTTCTTTAATCAACGATGGAAGTGTTGTAACTTATAACAATTTTTAAAATTCTTTAAAAAAAAATAACTCGTGCTTTATATCTCTTTTTTTTTAACGGAATCAAGATTTATTTATTTGTTTGATTAAGAGTCACAAATTATTGAGACACTGCCTCTTGATTCCAAGTTCGTCCAACGAGTTTCAATGCCGTTCTAACGCATTGAAACGCTATTAGATTTTTTTCAGTCCTACGGATGTAAACTAATTCTAATCTTTATTATTTCAGTACCCATCCCGCGACCATCGCCCATCACCAATCAGTGAAAACAACGGGAAATCTCATTCACCCAACGTGATAAACATCGACGTCGACTCGGAACCTGTACGGACGAAAAACATCACGATTGGTGAATTGGCAGAGACCATCATTGCCAAAGACTACTCCCCGAACCCGAATCCGTTCCTGCAAATGCGTCCCTCGATGATACCTATGTCACTGGACCCGTCTATGGTGCCGTCGGAAGCGTGGAAATATCGTAGGATGCCACCGAGTAAGGAAGATCAATCACCCCACGGACAACCTCCGCCGTCTCCTTCGCAACAATCTGTGCAATTACAAGTGCAACAATCGCAGCAAGGACCACCTGGGCATCAATATGTGCAATCAGGAAACAAAGGTCCAGGACGATCTACGCCTGACGATCGCCACATTATTCGGATGGCACAATCTCCAGGACCTCGAAATAAGTTTCACGATTCCGTTTCGCCTGACACGCAGTTTTTTCATCCGGGTGCGCCCCTAAGTCGAGGGCCACGTGACTTTGCCTTGGATTGCTACGTCAAGAATCGAATTGTGGAAGCAATGCGAACAGAAGATGACAAACGTGCCGATGATGGAAGAGACCAGCAGTCGCCACGCAACCAGTCGCCTGCACAGCATGGAGGACATGGACCTCCTCCTCCTGCTCATCACAACAAAGATCACGATCGTAGCTCCACACCAGGAGATATGATGATTGATGAGGAAACTGGGCGCCCTGCCTCTGGAGGCAACAGTCATCGACCACCGTCATCTCAGCAAATGTCATCGCATTCGCAACCACAGGGAGGAATGCACAACTCCCTACATTCGTCACCCTACCTAGGAAATCAACCCGTTCCTCCGCCAGCGACCACTTTTGCTCCACCCACGTACTATCCATACAGTGCGTTGACTGTAACGGGTGGCCCAGTAGGCAATCTTGGTCCTCCAGGACCGCCCAATAAGACGACCCTGGTTGTACCAACGCTGGGTGGTGCTGGCGGTAGTAGCGGTATTCCACCACCCAATAGCGGTGGTGGTATGAACGATGACCGACAATCTTCATCCAATGCATCAATTGAACCGAAACCACTACTCTCGGCTCAATATGAAGCGCTCAGTGATGAAGATTAGATCAATCGTATTCATTTGTATCGTTGTAGAACGAAAATGATAGGACATCAACATCAACAAAACAAGTTGAATACACATTCAGTATGAATTCTATCTCATGCAAACTTGTAATTTATTATAAATATTAATTATAATACAGAAATTATGATAATAAAACTAAAGTATGAATGAATAATTATCTATGAAAAGGTAAGCATGTATTAAAAAATAATACATAAAATGCTAGAACACTTTAACACTGATAAAGGCAAAAACAGCTAGAGATATACAACGAGAATTATTAATAAACAACACAATCCAGAATGAAGAGAAGGATAGAAAAATTATCGATTACTCCATTAAACGCTAAATCTATCCTATAAAAAAAAAACATCTGCAGAATAATCTTATCCAGTCGAAATACAACTGACAGAGATACAGAGTTTAATGCGCTTAACCCTTCTAAGAAACGTCCCCGGCTAGCGAGAAGCACATACGATTAATGAGAATCTACTCACACACATACACACGCAATCACTTCACCCTCGCAGGGATCATCGATCGTCGGTCGTAGGTAACCGGTTGGATGTGGACAGTTCCCGGACCAAAGGGGTGCAAGGGAAAGAGAACTGAAGTGAATAGATTTGGTCTCATCGTTTACGATTGTTGACTGTGTGTAAAATAAATGAACCAAATGAAGTTCTTCGCAAAGTACTACTCGAGAATGTTTTAATGTGTTTATTGAACAAAAAGAAAAACAAAATGTAAAAGTCAGAAGCTAAATATGTCAAGATGGAAGCTTATCCACGAAAACAAAATGGAAGGGATTTACTGTACGAGCTTGTTTGAAAAGCTAGAGACAAACAAACAAATAAATAAATAAACAAATAAAAATAGTTCGTCTATGCCAACCAATCCGGGAGAATGCAAACCAACAAGTCAAACAATGCTAGGGCTGTTATGAGTTCTCATTGTTAGTTTTTCGTTTCGTTTTTCTTTTCTAAGTTCATAGCTTTCGTTCCAAACACATTTTTTCCTTTCTATCACGGAAAAATGTTTGAATTCCGGATATTAGCGAAGGTGAAAAGAGAGACAAAAAACAAAACTGTAAAGAAAATACTGTGTAGCATGTAACTTTTAGTATGGTTTAAGATCAGTGCAGAGCAGGCAAATAGAAGCAAGTGAAGCTAATGTTCCAATTAAGTCCAACTGCTGAGATTACCGCGCTGTACAATATAAATACAGAACTAAAAAAACGCATACTGCATCAAGACAAAAAAAAAGAAGTTTAAAAACGAGAGAAAACGAGGAAAAAAGTGGTATGTTATGTTCTCTATAAAGTATAAAAATGCATGTAATTATATTATCGTCAAGTTCATTATAGTTCTGAATTTTTAAGTTACAACTTAAAAAAGAGAAAAACTAACAATTCATTGATTGCTGAAAATATAAATTTAGTTAGGTAGACAGAAAGAAATTAGATCGTCTTAAGGCAGAGAGAATCAATGATTAATATTATGTAACATTTGTGTTAAGCCTCTTTTTAGTTTGTAATTATTTCCTTCTTTTTCTAAAAAAAAAGTATATATTAACACGATATGCAAAATCTAAGCATTAAGTGAATAAAATATAAAATAATTAAAATTAACAATTTGTTTTTAATATCAAAATGGAATTATAAATGATCTTCTTCTTCTTTTCCTTCATTTAACGTCCGTCTCTGTACCGTTGT
The DNA here is from genome assembly GCF_037179485.1 of Ochlerotatus camptorhynchus. NCBI lineage: Eukaryota > Metazoa > Arthropoda > Insecta > Diptera > Culicidae > Ochlerotatus > Ochlerotatus camptorhynchus. Next base: position 21,385 of record NW_027041131.1, on the reverse strand, counting down.
TCAACACACCTGGGCCGGGACCAACGGCTTACTTCCCTTCCGAAGGAAGACGTGACCAGAGATTTTTATGCCTCAGAAAATTCCCACCGACCTCGCTGGGATTGAACCCAGAACCATTGGGGTGAGAAATCAGTCACGCTTACCACTACATCACCGGCGCCGGCTAATTAGAAATGATGACAATAGTCCAAATTTGTTTTTGATTCAGTTCCAACCTGGATTGTGTATCAAGATTGGGTCTGCTTGTTGACTGTCAAACGTCAGTGTGAACGTTTGTTTTTGTAATCTGGCTCGGGTTGAGGTTCGCACTGGCAATAAGCTCGTGTTCGCACGGGTTGGAGCTGGTTACGAATTTATTCTAATGCACATACGGATACGGTCTGGAAGTCTCTACCACATTTAGCAGCTTCTATGTCTCGGGCAAAAAATTTTTTTTTTTGCTGTCTGGAGTAAGGAGGTCATCGACTAGTGTTGGAAAGTTTATTTAAAAAAAAAGTTCTTTCGCTATTCTTCAGATAATCATTTTGCTGAAAAACTAGCTGTGAAAAAATCGCGAATGAAATGTGAATAATACTTTCCGAAGGAGGTGAGCGAAACAGGGCAGCAAGTGATTCCGACAAACACGACAAGACAATAAACGGTTTTGTACCCAAGTTATTAACGAAAATGAAAATCGATGAAGAGAATCGACCAATGTTACTTTGGACCTAATGCATTGTTCAGCTAGATTTAAGTTGCATATATGTAGGAGTAACCCGTGCGTTTTATTGATGGAAGTATACATTTAGGATGCAGTTAAAACACATTTATAAAGTTGTCACTTTCTGCAACTCGCGGTTTACGTTACGCATAACAGTAATTCAAACTTCAACGGCTGCTTAGGAGTTACCAATAAAAAAGTTCACGAATCATAGTTCGCGATCTATTTCATCACATACTTATCGGGAACGAAAAGTTATGTATGGAAGTAAAAACAAAAAATATCTTTTAGCATACGCTCTCCCTCGCTAGTGATTCAAACCAGGAGTAATAAAGAGTTTCCCAAGAGGGATTTCCTAACTTTGACAGTTCATTGCGGCCATATTGTTAAAGCTACACGTGTCTTATCAAATTACCATGGAGAGTTATAGCGTCCAACAGCACGTGCAAATGATAAAATTGTTTTATCAAAGTAAGTGTTCTTTGCGATCAACGTTCCGAGCGCTTCGCCCATTTTACGGTCGCAATAATCGTCCTACCGAGAGGACTATTCGCAATGTGGTGAACAAATTCGAGGAAACTGGTTCGGTGAACGCTCAACCACCATCAGTACGTGAACAGAACGCAAGGTCTGCCGAGAATATCACCACTCTGGATCAACAATAGAAAAGGGCCCATCAGCATTTGTAAACAAACCGTACCAAAGCCCATTCCTCATAAATCGAAGGCCGCTCACACAAACCAACACCATCATCGTGTAGGTAGAAGTTTCCCCTATCTGATGATGGAGTTGGTTTGCGTGGGTGGCCTTCGTTTCGTGAGTAAAGGGCTTTGGAACGGTTTGTTTACAAATGCTGATGGGCCCTTTTCTATTGTTGATCCAGCACTGTACGCAAAAGTGAGCAGGAGAACCCGCGGCAGTCGACTCCGCGCCGCGCACAAGAACTGGGCCTCTCGCAGGCTTCAACTTGGCGAATTCTGCGTCGAGAATTGGGTCTGCACCCATACAAGATCCAATTGACCCAGGAGCTCAAGCTTAACGGTCATAGACAGCGCCGTTTGTTCGCTGATTGGCTTTTGGAGCAGTTGGAAACAGACGCTGATTTTGCCCGAAAAATCTTCTTAAGCGACGAGGCCCATTTCTGGATGAACGGGTATGCGAACAAGCAGAATTGTCGAATTTGGGACAAGACCAATTAACACGAGGTCCATTAGGTGGCAAATGAATCTCCAGAAAGTCACTGTTTGGTGTGCATTTTGGCCGGAGGCGTCATCGGTCCGTACTTCTTCGAAAACGACGCTGGCGAGGCCATCACCATCAACGGAGAGCGCTACAGGTCGGTGATTATCGACTTCTTCTGGCCTAAAGTGGGCGATATGGATGTGAACGATATGGATGTGTACGATATGTCGTTCCAACAGGACGGTGCAACGTGCCACACAGCGCACGAAACCATCAATATTCTGCATGAGCGATTTTCGGAGATGGTTATTTCGCACGGAGGCGATGTCAACTGGCCACCAAGATCGTGTGATTTAACCCCTCTAAACTTGTCTTATGGGGTTATGTTAAGTTGCAGGTCTATGCCAATTAGCCGCAAACCACCGATGTCCTCAAAGCTAACATTACTCAAGTCGTCAACGATATTCCTCGCGATATTCAGCCCGATTTGTGCGCCAGAGTCATGGAAAATTGGACCTAACGGATGCACGCCACCAAGCGAAGCCGAGGCGGCCTGTTGGAGACAGCCAGTTGCATGCCGGTCTTGAAGCGAGCTTACATTGCCGTCAGCAACAAACTTTTAGAAATTTTAGCGACCATTTGGAGGCTAGCCAGGTCCAGTATCAGTCTGTCGGGAGCGATACGATTCGCCGTTGCAAGATGTCCACTCTTAGACCAGGGTCAAAACGTTTGAGTGTCGTTAAGAGGGTCTCAGAAGAGGAGGCGACCACCGAATCTCACTGCCCCGACTGCAATCGACCTGATAATGCGAACCAATACATAGTGCAATGTGACGTATGCCAGAGGTGGAACCATTTCTCCTGCGCCAAGGTGGACGACAGCATCAAAGATCGAAGCTTTAGTTGTATCCATTGTGAGGAAGATGGTGCACAAGCAATCTCGCCATGTCCATCACGAACAGGAAGTTCATCATCGATTCGCTTGGCGAATATTCAGCTGCAAATGCAGCAAATCGAAGAGGAGCAAAGGGCCCAGGAAAAGTTGATGAAGGAAGTACAGGAGTACGCCAAAGCATTGCGTGAGAAGGCGGTACAGCAGGAAATTGAGAGCAGAAGCAAAGCCATGCAAGAGAAGATTGAGCGGGAGTTAGATTTCATCAGAAGGAAGTATAATCTTCTGCAGAACGAGCTGAATGAAGGTGAGAATGGTAGCGTGAAAACTTATCGAAGCCAACGAAGTGCATCTAGCTCAGTCCATAAGTGGTTGAAAGCCCAGCGTGAGGCGCTCTTGACAAGTTCCGGGAACAAAAATTCCCCAACTTCCTCAAGGTCTCGAACCGGAGCCATCCCAAAAGGGACTACTGCAACGAAGCCAGTGGATGACAACGTTCAACCAATCATCAATCAAGCAAACACTCAAGTCTCGCAAGCACAATCTAGTTTGGATTATCCCCTCAATGTGATATCTCCGCCCACTTCCTAACAGCTGGAAAATGCACTTCCCAACCAGGGAATTACATCGGAAGTAGGAACACGTATCAATGAGCTCGAACAGCAGGTTCGAGATCTGCAGCATCAACTAGACAGTCTTCGCCTACAGTCAGCGCTGCAGGCACCGACAGAAGTTTATCAATGTCCGACTAGTCATCAACAGTTCCGGCGGCCCCCAGCGATTGGGAACAGTGCTGCTCTACCGAACAGGTTGGGAAGTATTCCGGCGTGCGAAGGTATGTTCAAACGACCCATAGTTTCATTCCCTTCGTCTCAAATGCATCCCGCGGATTTCGGAAATATACGCGCCCATCCCGCTCCCAATGCAATACCCGTTGCGTCTGGTCCAGTCTCTTGTCCGCCTGTGTCATGCATCCCAAGTTATTCGCATTCGATTGTAACTCCTTGTGTCTCGCAAGCGTCTGGCTTGATTCCGAATGTCCCGAATTGTGGACCCACCGCTCAACAACTCGCTGCTCGCCACGTAGTCCCAAAGGAGCTCCCAATCTTCAATGGCAACCCAGCTGACTGGCCTTTATTCTACAGCAGCTACACCAACTCTAATGAAATGTGCGGATACTCTGATGCCGAGAATTTGATGCGGTTGCAGCGTTGCTTAAAGGGTAATGCGCTACATGCTGTTAGCTGTCAGCTTCTTCACCCTTCATCCGTACCTCAGATCATTTCAACATTGCAGATGCTGTATGGTTGGCATGAGCTGGTGGTGAACAGTCTGGTTAACAAGGTTCGTTCTACACCTTCCCAAACGCGGATCGTTTAGAAAGTGTAATTACCTTTGGTTTGGCGGTTCAAAATTTATGCGGCCACTTACGTGCAATGGGCATGGAGAACCATTTGTCCAACCCTACTCTGCTGCAAGAGTTGGTTGGAAAGCTCCCAGCAGGAATTAAGCTGGATTGGGCACTTTATCAACGACAAATTCCTTACGCGGACCTGCGCGCTTTCAGTGACTACATGTCTACAATTGCGTCAGCTGCTAGCAACGTAACGTTCAGCACCGAGGTCATCCAGAAATAGGAGAAGCCGAAGAGCAAAGAAAAGGGCTACGTCAACGCATATGCGGAAGACATCCGAAAGAACGCAGATCAGGAGAATCGGAAGTCGGGTGAGATTAGCAAGGAGAAACAGCCGTATCAACCCAAACCGTGCTCCGTGTGTCAAAAGCTTGGTCATAATATTAGAGACTGCAATGTCTTCAAGAGTCGGAACATCGAAGGACGGTTGAAGCTGGTCCAGCAGTTACATCTCTGCAGACGATGCTTGATTTCCCATGGAAAGTGGCCGCCCTAATAAACAAATACCATAAACGAACAATAACATAAATAGTCGAACTTTTCCATAAATGGTTTGGATAATACCCCAAACACGTCGTTAAGCAAAATAACCATAACAATTTTATTAGGGCGTGCAAGGTGTCAGGGTGCGGTATACAAGGGTGCGAGCTTCGACACCATACTTTGCTACACCCAGGGCAACCTGAGGGCACACCGATGGCATCTGCCCAACCATCTGGAACATCTGCACCTGCAACCGGAAATGTGAATGTCCATCGACAAAAGCCACGGTCTACTCTTTTCCGTGACTTTATACGGCAAGAATTCATCAGTCGAAGTATTAGCCTTTCTAGATGACGGGTCGTCGCTCACTTTGATAAAGAAGGAAGTTGCGGACCAGCTCGGTATGGAAGGGGAACTGGAGCCACTTTGTCTACAATGGACGGGAAACGTAACGAGAATGGAGTCGGAGTCAAGGGTCATCCAACTCGGCATATTTGGGACGGATAGTAGCAAGCGTCATACCAACAATCAATACGAAACTAACGATTTTAAATTGGCTCACCACTTTAGTAGCCTATTGGTCCCAAGCAAACGATTAACGTACCCTATTCTAGTCGAAATTCTAGTACTACGCAATGTTTGTTTTGATTCGCTATGAAAGTTTGACAGATAAAATGAGGGGTTATTGGTTTTTCCTATGTTTCGAGGGGTGATTCGACAAGCTTGGGACCGAAGATAGTACCAGAGGTGATCCAAAAAGTAGAGCACGTTTCTTCGGGACCTACTTGTCTTAGAGTTACCTCTATGGTCATACCAACAATCAATACGAAACTAACGATTTTAAATTGGCTCACCACTTTAGTAGCCTATTGGTCCCAAGCAAACGATTAACGTACCCTATTCTAGTTGAAATTCTATTACTACACTATGTTTGTTTTGATTCGCTATGAAAGTTTGACAGATAACATCAGGGGTGTGTGGATTCATGCAGAACATGCAGGGGTGAGTGAAATAGCTTGGGACTGCTTGGGACCGTTGTTCTGGTACTGAGTGAGCCAAAAATAATAATGATTTTCTTCGGGACCCAGTGGTCTTAGAGTTATCTCTATGGTCATACTCTCGAGTGCGTACGTACGGTTGATCGTTTGGAGCTTCCTCCGCAGTCTTTGCAATTCAATCAACTGGTTCAACAGTTTCCTTACCATCGGGGTCTTCCGGTGAAAAGTTATAACGGTGCCACCCCTCGCATTCTAATTGGTTTGGAGAACACGGAGCTACTAGTAACATTGAAAAAAACGAGCAGGTAGACCTTCTGAACCAGTCGCAACGAAAACTAAACTTGGTTGGACAGTATACGGAACGGTGGAAGGCCTGAACGAACCATTTGAACACCGTTTTCTGCACATCTGTTCTGGTTCCAATGATCGGGAACTACACGACGTTGTCAAGGAGTTTTTCTCGATCGAAAACGCTGCGCCAGCGGTAGAAGCAGAAGATGTCCGACGGGCACGGGAGATCATGCAACGGACCACGGTTCGCACAGCTTCCGGAAGGTTTGAGACGGGCTTGCTGTGGCGCTATGATTATATCGAATTTCCGAACAGTAGACCGATGGCAGAGCGGCGTCTTAAGTGCCTAGTGCGAAGACTGGAGATAACACCTGAACTCTACGAAAACGTCAGGCAGCAGATTGCTTCCTACGAGTCCAAAGGATACGCTCATCGAGCATCGGCGGAAGAGTTGGCCAATTTTGACCCTCGAAGAACTTGGTATCTTCCCCTCGGAGTGGTTATTAATCCAAACAAGCCGGGACAAATTCGAGTGGTTTGGGATGCTGCGGCGAAGGTGGATGGAGTCTCGTATAACTCCATGCTTCTGAAGGGACCGGACCTGCTCGCGTCTCTGCTTGCGGTTCTACAGCGTTTTCGTCAACGGCAAACAAGCAGTAACGGGTGATATCAGAGAAATGTTTCACCAGCTCCTGATTCGCTGCGAAGATCGTCAAAGTCAGCTTTTCCTGTGGTATGACAGTCCGTCTGGCGAAATCCACGTCTATGTCATGGACGTAGCGACGTTTGGGTCGACATGCTCACCGTGCTCTTCCCAATACGTCAAGAATCTGAATGCAGAAGAATGGAAGTGCGAGTTCCCGGAAGCTGTAGATGCGATCGTACATAACCACTACGTGGACGATTATATCGACAGCAGGGATTTTGTAGAGGAAGCGACGAGTATTGCAACAGCAGTAAAAGAAGTCCATGCGAAAGCCGTATTAGAAATCCTTAATTGGCTATCGAACTCGGATGAGGTTGTGCGACGGGTCGGGGACGGCAGCGTTGCAGATCTTGCCAAGAGCTTTGCAGTAGACAAAAACAATGGTACGGAAAGAGTTCTGGGAATGTTGTGGCAGCCTTCTAGTGACGTTTTCACGTTTTCCATACGCTTCCGTGATGGGATATCCCAGATATTGAACGACAGGGTTGTTCCAACGAAGCGCGAAGTCTTGAGGGTTGTAATGAGTCTTTTTGATCCTCTTGGATTAGTGGCCGCTTTCGTAGTACACGGAAAGTGTATCATCCAGGAAATCTGGAGGTCCAATGTGAGCTGGGACGAGCAAATTCCGGAAGAGATCTTCAACCGATGGCGTCGCTGGGTGGAAGTACTGAAAGAGCTGGATCAAGTCACTATCCCTCGCTGCTACTTCCCAAACTATTCACCGAACAGCTTGGACACACTTGAATTGCATGTGTTTGTTGATGCAAGTGAGGAAGCGTACGCCTGCGTTGCTTACTTTCGCATCATCGATCGTGGTCAGGTCCGCTGTGCACTTGTATCTGCAAAATCGAAGGTCGCTCCACTAAAACCACAGTCAATCCCGCGGTTGGAACTGCAGGCAGCGGTCATAGGAAGCAGATTGGTGAAGTCAATTGAGGAAAACCACACGCTGCCGATTCGTCGTAGAGTAATCTGGAGCGATTCAAGCACGGTGTTATCGTGGATACAGTTGGACCAGTGCAAATACCGTTAGTATGTGGCGGTCAGAATCAGTGAATTCCTAGATGTGACCAATATAGAGGAATGGCGTTGGGTGCCAACGCGCCTTAACGTAGCGGATGAAGCAACGAAGTGGGTGAAAGAACCCAGCTTCCATGCGGATTGTAGGTGGTTTGTCGGACCTGAGTTTTTGTACCAGGAGGAGTCGGCGTGGCCAAAAAGGATTCTGCCAACAAAGGACACTGCTGAGGAGATACGCCCGATACATGCCCATCATCGGAAAATTCCTGAACCTCTGATAAACTACAGCAGGTATTCCAAGTGGGAAAGATTATTGAGAGCCACAGCATTCCTTCTGCGGTGTGTGAATAACTGCAGAAGCATAATCAACGGAGATCCTGTCGAACTCAACCCTATTTTGTCTCAACGGAAGCTGCAGAATGCCGAGGAGTTTCTTTGGCGTGCCGTGCAGATGTAGGCATATCCTGATGAAGTCATCGTGCTCGGAAGACAGCAGCAACAATCGAGTGCAGCACGGTTGAAAAAAAAACAAGCCCGCTTCACAAATTATCACCCTTCGTCGATGAGACTGGAGTAATTAGACAGGAAGGGCGAATTGGTGCTACCAACTACGCTTCCTATGATGCTAGGTTCCCAATAGTGCTTCCACGGAACCATTACGTGACTGGACTCGTTTTGGATTGGTATCACCGTAAATACGCACACTGCAACGTGGAGACTATTGTTAATGAGGTTCGGCTTAACGGCGCCGGTGGTCTAGTGGTAAGCGTGATTACCTCTCACCCCAGCAGGCCTGGGTTCAATCCCAGTCGGCGCCGCCAGGATGTTCCTGAGGCATAACATCTCTGATCACGCCTTCCTTCGGAAGGGAAGTAAAGCCGTTGGTCCCCGGTTCATGAGTTGATGGGTCGATAGGTAGGGTCCAGGTGTGGGAGCTGCCTTCCTGGCACGTCGGTAGCATTGGTGCTCGGAAAACAAGATCGACGGAAAAAACAAACCAAAGGATATCGTTCAAATGGCCGTGTTGCTGACGGCAATGTGAACTTCGGTGAATTTTTGGATCTTCCGTTAGTAAACTCAAGTTTTGATTGGGAATGCTTTTAAATGTAAGTTTTATTTAATGATAAGATTAATTTTAGCAAACTCAATATATAAACTTACAAATCAAAGGCATTGTTTACAAAAGCTGATACGACCCTTTGAAAAAGTAATCGAGTATTAGGTTTTTGCGGTGTGCATTGCTTTTGTGCACAGAGTGACATGAAGAAGAAACGTGATATTTAGTTATTGTGTGGTTGAATTCACTCGAGGAGGAATTATTTAAAAATTACTAGAGAAAATTAAGCATCGAGAATGCGCTCCCGGATATATTGATTTGGTGAGTACGTTCCAGTTGAAGATTGTTCTCTCTAAATATCCCTTTTTTGAATACATTTCATTATTCAAACATTATTATATGCTGGGTTTGGGGGGGCAGCCTAAGGGTTTCAAAGGATTTGTAGACTTGACAAGGGTTCGTGGATTTGCCAGTCCCTTGTCACGTGTTGATAGACGTGCATCTTGTCGTTTGTCTTCCAAACGTCTTCAATGAAGTTGATTCACCCTGCTGCAACAAACCATCAGTCTGGTACAATAGCAGGTTTATTTGGAAAATTTTCGATCTGTCAAATTTAAGTGAAAATTCACCAAATGGAACACAGCCCAAGCCAATATAAATATTACGTGTGTTCGTGTCTTTGCTCACGATATGACACGATCGGATGAGTAGATGGCGGTAGTGTTTAACGTATTTTAAATATGGCGTCTTGGGCAAGAATTTGAATGTAGCTTCTATGAGCTAAACTAACTTTCATAGGCCATTACAACACAATAACAATAACTTTCAGGACCCATACACAATTAAAACACTATATATCGCCTATGTGAGGTCAATACTGGAATATTGCAGCATTGTATGGTCTCCTTTTTCAATCACGCACGAAGAAAGATTAGAATCCGTACAAAAACAATTTCTATTATACGCTCTTCGTAAATTAGGTTGGACATCATTTCCTCTTCCATCATTTGAAGCACGCTGCATGCTTATAAACATACAAACATTAAAAGAGCGTCGTGAATATGCAATGGTTTCATTTGTAAACGATATCGTTTCGCAGCGCATTGACTCCACAGAACTTTTATCAAAATTAAATTTCCATGCACCTACTCGGTAACTCCGAAATCGAAATTTATTTGCCATAAAACATCATCGCACAAATTATGCAAAATATGGGCCATTGAACCGCATGATGGCCTCTTACAATCAATACTGCGAAACCATTGACTTTACAATGTCTCGGCATAAACTAAAACAATAAGGCATTATAACTCATAAAAAATAGGAAAGCTGACACTGCTTAATTTTTATTAAAGAAAAAATTATACTTTTAACCTTTTGTCCAAAGTTGACGAAATAAATAAATAAATTTAAGAAAACAAAACTGTATTCTAATATGTACTAGTCTACGTTGGTTGACGAAATAAATAAATAAATTTGGTTTATGAGTGAATTATTTTTTTAAGTTTAAAGTTGAGAAAATAATTGGAACTTGTAACAAATGAAACTTAAAAAGGTAGGGTAAATGACGGCTTCGGCAATACATTATTCTATGTTTTGGCATGTGGAAACATTGTGTTTCAGAGCATCTTTTGGCCAAATTTGAGTGCTCTAGGACTTTGTTGACCCCTTGACGATAATAGGTTAAGGTATTGCCGAAGCCGACATATCCCTTATATTGTTTATTGCAAATTCTTATAACAAAGAGAGATTTTTTTCGGTAGGCGTATCTTAATAGTTATTGAATGTTTCTATATAATTTTTGGAACGTTGCATCTTACAAGATCCTTGTTAAAAGCTACGTATTTACAGTTTCTAAAAACATATGATTGTTACACCTACTGCTGATATCAGCCATGCCGGTATTTCTTTTTTTGTCATATTTTGCTGTTGCGGGAAACATATGTTGACCACCTGGGAAAAACTGGGAACTAAATTGTGAATTGAATGTCTCCAATGCAGTGGCCACCCTGTTATTAGCTTTAATATGCTGAATAAAATATAACTAATGTACTGATTTTGTGATTTCTTATAGATCGGGCTACATTTGATTGCACACACAAAACATACTGCTGAAAACTTTCAAACGCGCGCGCACTCTCGTACGAAATATATCACAACAGATAAACAGGTGGAAAAACGTTTCGCCAGTGATCTGCAGAGGAAGTAAGCAGTGCTAGTGTGGTCAGTTCTACGGTTTTTAAGATTTACTGCGGATCTACGGATGGACCAGACAATTCTACGGATTTTCCAGATTTTTGGATGATGATGGTTTTTGGGAAATGGTCAATAAATTTAGCATTAATTAACGCAGTTTAAACAAATCTACGTATCTACGTACCGTACTCCACGAAAAGTTAATGACACTCGTTTAGCTTGGCCGCATCAGCTGGTTTGTGTTTACAGGAGCGAGCAACAAACTGTAGTCGAGCCACTGTATCATCACGAAATTGAATTGATCAAAACATCAACCGACTTTTTTTTTCTGATACCGCGAGAGATGAATTGATCAGTTCCTCTCGCGCGCGACTCGCGCAGGACCCATCTGCGGATTGGCGATCTCTATTTGTTGTTCTCCTCTGCTTTATTTTTTTCACAATCATCGCCGTCAGTCGCGGATACTGTTTTGTACCGGACCATTCGCAGCTGTATCAGTTGACATTTGACTTCAGAACGGTTCGGTCGAGTTTATATTTTGGAATTTGGAACTAGTTTTTCGTTATATCGGTACGCGAGGGCACGTTTCGTGTCCCATTCGTTTGGTGCTCTTCCGCTTATTGTCGTGGGGCAGTTTATTGTGTGATAATTGAGTGCATGTTGAATAAAACTATACTGGAATAAATCATTGCGAAAAAGAGCTTGCAGAGAGATTATTTCTGTGATGTGAAATCATGCTGTTATGCTAACGCTTCTGGAGCAAATCGATTAAACGTGGAGTTTAAAACCTGGAAATTAAAAGCTTGTGTCAATCGGTCCTCAGTCCGAGTGGTTTTTTATACTGTGTATTTTTAAATACTTAACCTAAGGTAAATGAACAAAAGTTATTTTTACTGTTTATAATGGTTGATAAAAGTGTATAGAAAAAGGCGTTTTAAAAACAATAGGGCAACTTAAAATTTGAATGTTCAGCATGGTTAAAAACGTTATTATTTGTTTGTTTTGCCAAACTGTTCCAAGTAGATTAATGTACGTTCAGACACTACAGAGTTATAACATGTTTTAGCGCTATCTTGATGGTGGTTTCTGTGTTGCAATTATTTGACAACCGTTATAACATGTTATAACTCTCCAGTCTGTACAGCGATTAACACAGTTCAGACTACAATTCTTTCGGATTCATACTACTAGTCTGGGTTTGGGTTTATATCATACTAGTAATTGATGATATTGTTAGAAATTATTTCGATCTTGGTGCCCATAGTGAATCTTGATCATATTTAAAAACAAAATCTCACATAAGATTGCGCGTTTTTTAACCGATTTTCAATCCGAGTCCCGCAGGGCCGAGCGTCATACCAAACGGCTTAGCTCGACGATTTCGTAAAATGTATGTGTGTGTGTGAATGTTACGAAAAATTTTCTAAGACGTGTTTCTCGGCAAACACTGGACGCAACAATCACCAAATCAAAGGTTTCATGGTTCCAATATATTTAGAACAGGTCAACTGGTTCCAGAGATATGTCCGGAACATCATCTGGTTTGTATGGGCCATGAGACTAACTCCTTCCTTTAACGAATAAAACCCATCATCTCAAATGAAATGAGATTTAAAAATCCAGTTCAATGGCAGTAATTTGAAGTGCCCAGGACCACACTGGCCACATCTTGCTATGTTTTAGGAATCCCCGGAAAGTGGCCAGTTTCTGACTTTTCCTTCATTCAATACCTTTAATCACAGCAGTATTCATCTATTAAATCTTATCATACGAGCACTTTTGGTAGAATTTTTATTAGTAAACAGGGTCGGATTTCACCATAGGTGGATTAATTCAGGAACATGTCTTGTTGCAGTAAACGTCAGCTCATATAACTCTACTGAAGACATCCATCCGCTCTTCGCACAATCAAGCTGCGAAGCGGACGATCCCTTATCATCAGATTTCGATCAAAACTTTTTCTGTATAATTTTACAGTGTTCAATTCTAAACAGTTGTTTATATTTTTAAAATTTACCATTTTGAACAAGATAGTCCCCTATTTTTTTTATATCTTCGGATGTGTTGTAATGTTTTTAAATCTAATCTAATCTAATCTCACACTAACGCAGCCAATACTTTGAAAGCATCCTGGAAAATGACGGCTTCACGAATCCGTCATTTTTCTTGTCAACGGTCAGGCCAACTGCGCAGCATGTGCCGCAGAGAGGATTTCAAGCAGTCAAGTGATGTCAGAAATGAATATCTGAAACCACTCCACAACCTGAGATCAAGGGAAAAGAAGAAAGCGTAGACCTCCCGTACCAAACGCTTCCAGTTACAATTGAATAATAGTATTTATATGTTTTCGTTGGGAGCATAATTGCTATAAAATTTAATTTATGCTCCTGGTGTCTTTGGATGAACTTTTGGCGTTTGAACCAAAAGCCAGGCTATTTCTGGGTTAACATTTGAAACAAGCAACTGAATTTCAATCGAGTTTGTCCATTATCTGTGTTTAAATAAAAATCTATCAAATAGCGAACGCTGTAATTCACTAAGTTTAACTAGCCAATACGTTACATTCGTGTAATCTCCATTACACAAGTAACGACAGCAGATGAAATGAAAGTTCAAGACAAAAGTAAAGTTCCAGTTGGGACGTTATAAATATGAGTAAAAAGAAGAAATTATCAAAATTTCGCTTTAATGAATTAATATTTCAAAGGCACCTTTTTTTGCATGGTGACAGAATTCTGAACAACTCAACTGTGCATCATCCAATAGGTCTTGTGCAAGTGCTGTACTGTAAATTTCAGCTTTTATTAATTGAATTGAATCGAGTAATTTTATATTAAAAAACCTGATTCAGTTTGTAGTGGGAAATTACAAAATATTCTTTTAATTTTATCGAACCCTTTATGAAGAGCTTTTTTGAATGTGTTGGTTTATTTCCTTTCAATTCCGTTGTAATCGCTTATCTTTTTTTACTACTTGTCGACGAAATACACGTATCTGTCAAAAGATAAGCAATTATACCGGAACACACTCAAAAAAGCTCTTCATACAAAATATTCTTATCTGTGTGCCTTGTGACGACTACGGATTTATAACATGTTATAATAATTATCGACATGAAAAATGTCATCAAGATGGACTTTTTTTCCAATAGTTTATTTGTTAGGCCCAAATGTCCAAATGGACTACACGGAGCCGAGAACCATCAAATAATTAAATAAATACATTAAAATATTAAGAGGAACATACCTAGTTCTTCTTACTCTTCCTTCCGTGCCCTCAACTCCCTTGCTTCTGCGAATTGTTTTTGCTTCAGCAGTGCCAACCACTTGGCCTTCTCATCGTCCTTTATCCGCTCCTGCTTGGTATAGTCCACTATTCCGAGTTTGGAGTAGTAATACGCATCGTTCTTGCATTTGAAAACAGGCGGCTGCTGTTCCTCAACAGCGCTTCCTTCTTCTTCACTGTGCTCTTGACGTCCGGGAACGTCACATCCATTACCATCACCTCTACTTCCAGGACCTCAACCGCTTCCTCGTTTGGCGATACACCGATGCGTACATTCTGGTCTCTTTCTCGTTCCGTTGTGGGTTTTCTTCTTCCGTTCATTGTTGTACTTGCTGCTGATCCTTTCGCTTGGGGCAGGAATTCAATTGATGTCCCTCCATCTTACAAAGGAAACACAGATGTTTGTTCTCTTGGCAGCATATGTTCCCCTTTCGATTTAGGAAATGCAGCGAGTTGGAAATCTTACATCCATATATGCACACCTGTGTGCATATCGAGGCCCAAGGCCGCTACACACTTTACATCACCGAATTTCCCGCTATCCGGGTCTTCTGGTGGTAGTTCGTAAACTCTCACGTACTTTAGAGTGTCCCAGAATGTTTAAGCACGATTTTGGAACACCCCTGTTTGTTTTAGATGACGTTTAAACAGCTGATTATCACTGTGAATCATTGTTTACATTTCAACCAACAATTTCGTGTATCGCAAGCGTCGGTCCTTTTCATTCCCGTGACAGTGCGCAAACAGATCGTGCACAAATGGTGCACTAACCCAACATTTCTCTGCGTCAATTAGCGATATTGGAAGGTGTAAGCATCGGAGTCGGTTGAAACGCGATACGGAAGTATGGCGAGGAAGCAACTTTCAAGCAAAAATCTGGACGTAAACCCAACCCTGTTGACCAAAATCTTGACCGGAAAGTCGTGCAAGATTTCACTCACAAGAAAAGTGCTTCGGTTCGAGACGTGGCTAAAATAGCGGGATCCTCGAAGAGTAAAGTCCAGTGGGTCTAGGCAAGAATGGGGCTAAAGATGTATAAGAAGCAGAAGAAGTCAGCGCGAAGTGAAAAACAAGCCACTTCCGTCAAACCAAGGGCTCGGAAGTTATACGACCGATAGCTGTGGGGAAAATCGGTGTGCGTAATTATGGACGATCAACCATACGTAAAATATGATTACAAAACTCTTTCGGACGATCAATACTACACCGTTCGTGATGGCCGAAGCGTTGACGACGCGAATAAGTCGATTTTTACCGAAAAATTCGCATAGAGGTAACTCTAAAAACAGAAGGTCCCGAAGAAACGTGCTCTACTTTTTGGCAGCTGAGTTCTGGTACTCTCTTTTGTTCCAAGCTAATCGATGCACCCCTCGAAACATAGGAAAATCCACGAACCCCTCGTTTAACTGTCAAGCTTTCATAGCGAATCAAAACAAACATAGTGCAGTATTATAATTTCGACTAGAATGGAGTACGTTCATGGATGTACTTGAGACCGATAGGCTAGTCTAGTGTGAGTCAATTAATTATATGATTTGAGTAGTAGCTATACTGAAGATCCGAGAGATGTCGCCCCTTCATTGGTAGGAAAATCATTTTTGCAGTATGGAGAATATCAGAAAATCCACGATTTGTGACAAAGCATTATTTCACAGAAGGAAACAAATTAACGAGTATTTACCTTATAACCATAGTAATGTACTCGTGCAAATTTTGTGCATCTAAAACTGCTCATAAAGACGATAATGAATAAAAACTGAAAATTTTCATGCATTTTCAAATAGTTTCCTACCATTCCCATACATTCGAAAGTGACTGGCCCTCTGGATGTGGATGATGTCAAAAACAACAAAACATTATTAATTTAACATAGTTAGTTGCCACCGGTTGGTTGTACAATCCTCAGGCTTTGTTCTAAATTTGACGCAAATCGGTTGAGTCTATTTCTTCCGAGTTGAAGTTTAAAATGTATAAAGAAACACAATTTTCAAAGTTTTGTCACTTGGCATTGAAAACGTCCCATCAACCCAATGCAATAATTGTCCAAGACCGGAAGACGATGCGAGTTGATACTGAAAAGTTATTAGCATTTTATTGATGCGATTTCGGTCGGTGGTGGTCGATGAGTCCGTGTATTTGGGCTTACTGGTGACCGCCGAAAATGATACCAGCAGAGAAATTCAAAGACGCATAATGGCAGGGAATCGTGCCTACTTTGGACTCCGGAGGACGCTCCGGTCGAATAAAATTCGCCGCCGCACGAAGCTAACTGTCTACAAGACGCTGATTAGACCGGTGGTCCTATACGGCCACGAGACCTGGACCAACGCGCCCTTGGTGTTTTCGAACGGAAGGTGTTGCGTACCATCTACGGTAGAGTGTAGATGGATGACGGAACGTGGAGGAGGCGAATGAACCACGAATTGCACCAGCTGCTGGGAGAACCATCCATCGTCCACATTGCAAAAATTGGGCGACTACGGTGTGCTGGGCACGTCGTAAGAATGCCGCACGACGACCCAGTGAAAATGGTTCTAGAAAGCAACCCAACAGGAACAAGAAGAAGAGGCGTGCAGCGGGCAAGGTGGATCGACCAAGTAGAAGGTGACCTGCGGACCCTTCGCAGACTACGAGGCTGGCGAACTGTGGCCATGGATCGAGTAGAGTGGAGACGACTTCTTCGGACAGCAGAGGACAACAAGGCCTTAGCCTAATTGGTAAGGTTAGGTAATGATGCGATTTCTGACTGATTTTTGTTTTTATTCTTCCTTTTTATTTTTTTTTTATTTATTTTTTTATTTTTTTCGCCATACCTTCGACACTCTTTCGGCACAATATCGTAGGTATTGGATTGTTGTAAATAAAATGGGAGCGCTGCTGGACAACTGTTACACGAAACGAAAATCAATTATTTTATTCATGTGTTTCACTTATACATTTTTGCCAAACATCAGCCTTATACATTCCATAAGACAAACCATATAGGTCCTATAAGAACGCATAAAAGCTATGTGTGACCGCTTATACATTTCATTTGACACATGATCTTCATAAACTTTTTGCAAGGCGTCTGCTTATTAGTTGACTTATACATTTTATGAATAATCAGCAATAGAAATTTGCCAAAAGATATAAGGAGATTTCTATCCGTGTAACAATACGCAGCAAAAAATTAATTTTGATATCTTATCAAAGTGGATGCACTTAAATCGTGTCAAAAATATGATGTAATATTACTTGCCAAAAAAGACAAAATTATCATTCATACAGTGCATGAACCGACATTGCGCTGCTTTTACTGCATTTGTTTATTTTTGAAGCCATAAAAATTAAATGAGATTTTCGACAAGATTCAAGTGCATCCTCTTGGATGTAATATTAAAATTTATTTTTAGCAGTGCATTACATGCTGTTTGACTGTATATTCAGGAACTTCCTCTAATTGAATATACCAGAGGAGCTCAGATCAGCAGTTCACTTATAGATCTTAATACGAAACCTAAGTAGTACCTGTAACATCTTTTTATTAGAGAAAGAGAAATATTTTACACAATGATTACATAAAAGTATCCATGAAATATATGCAGTTACATATCAAGTCAACATGAAGCTAGTAACAGGACACATTAATGTCACATAATGGACATTGGTAACTTCATATTCAGATTATCACAATGTTAAGATAAAATGCGACTTATCTGATCTGAATGATGGCACAGTGTAACCTTTTTGTGTCGATCTAATGTTATCAATTGGTTAAACTGGAACTGAGTAGCCACACAATAGTGACCGAAAAGTTTCGAATATCTTGACCTGTCAAATACGTGCGGAAAAGTTGTTACACTGAAACTTTACTTTTATGACGAATATGTAACTTGGCAACTGTTGCAATCACAATCTAATTGTTTGTTCCTTTTTATTATTCAAATGGTAAAATATTTAATTAATGGTGATGCTATTGTGAAAAGAGTTTTTATTCTAATTTCAAGTAATTTTTCATATCATGAAACTTTTTGTTAGAAGTGTAACTCTCAAACCGAACGTACACAGAATATTTTTTTCTTCGAATCATATATGACCATAAATATGATAATAATTCAATTAAAATATATGATGGCATATATGGCATTTATTTTCTGAATATAAAACACCCAACCTCACCGTAAACATGAAATTGCATTTTTTTTTTCTGATGCGTATTTTCGTTACAAATATCTCTTTTGAGATATTACGGCACATAATTTGATCACAAAATACTGGCAGCAACTTGTACGCGATAACATGTGCCACTTGGGAATGTAGGTTCTAGAGTGGGCTCAAGAGAAAGAGGCAGTCAATCATACCACATTAGTAACGCTTAATTCAAATAATGCTGCAACTCACACAAAACAAACTAAAGAAGTCTCCTCATCATGTTCTATAGTCGGTCTCCAACAATGCTCCCCACCGGTTCCAACTCTTTCCAGCCGCTGATAGACCGATGCTTTTAACGTCACGAAAGGCTAAGTTTCTGGTCTGCCTTTGAGGGCATTATAAAACACTTAAACACAGAACTTTTATTGCCCTATGGAGCACAAAACACCAACATTTCACACACCCGTGGCGGTGATCCTCAATCCAATTTATCCTTGCGATTTCAAACCAAAACATTTAAAGTGTCAGAAATACCGGGTTGCCGGGATGGGTATTTTACAAACAATTGCAGCTTGCTATATGACCGGTAAAATCGGCACACCTGCGGTACACTGACAACAAAAGATGACCCAAGATTGGAAATCAGACTTTTTAAAAAAGAGGAATATGAAAGCTGTACCTCCTGACAATCGTTTTTTTAATTGTTCGAATCTCTTTTGGAGTTGGTAAAACAGAAGTCGATGAAGTAGAATATACCAACAAACAATTCAGAGTCACAAATAAGCATATATATTGAATAAATGCTGCATTATAGTGTACAATGCTGAATAAAACGAGTTGTCGAATGATGTGCTGAAAAAAGCTCATTGAGATCGATAGATGTACATTTATTCCACTGTTTGCTTTGATCTGATTTTTTTTTATTAAAAACTGTATAAACGTTGACTGTCTTCCCAATTCAACACCAGAAGTTTGATCTAATAACACACTGAATAAGTGTAATTTGCACATACATCGACGCTTTAATTCGACTGTTTTCAATTGATTTAATAACATACTTTACTGGCTCCATTATTAGATTTCATTGCATTGCTTTACAATATTGCTGAATAAAGGTGGATACAGTCAGCATAATAGCTCTTATATCACTATGCGTCCATGTTTCAATCGCATGCCTTGCAAATGCTTTATAACCGACGTATTAGATTCATTATTCCACAACACAGGTTCAGTCTAACAACAAGACGAAATCAGTAGAGGTAACCTTTCCGCTTTCCAAGTAGAAGGTCGTGAATTCAATCCCTAGTTCAACCCTTTTTTAATTTGTGTTTTATGCGTCGTTTGGTGGCCCCCTAATGTTACTTAAGTCAAAGTGTATTTACCAGAATATTCGAGAGAATTAAACAATCACGTCTCCTTACGTGCAGCCCATTCATCATTTTAGGACCACCGAAATCATCTTAGCAACAAACAGTTCGATTTATTCACTTTAATAATGAGAAAGCGAAAACGAACGTACACTTTTCACGGGTTTCTCGGCGCTGTTACTTAAGACAAACGGCATCTCCATATAAATTGCGTGACTTAAGTAACTCGAAAAATATTTTGATCGGAAGGTGATTACGTCAAAATGCAATTTGACTGGTAAATAAATTTAAAAATGGGATGTGATCCTATATTTGGACAGTGTATAGTGTAATAGCAGGAGCTTCGATTGACACTGATAGCTCGACTTTGTTTACCTTTGTTACTTTCAGCGTAATGACAATTTGCTCTTGACTTATACGTTGTTTAGGGATTAGAGATTGCTGGTAATGTATTTGAAATGACCCAGAAAGCATTGGTATAATATTGGTGAAACAAATAAGTGAGGAAGTCACGTTGCTTGAACCGGCAAGGCAATGGAATTTTGAAAAAATGAAATAAAATTAAATCAAGATTTGGAAATAAATATAGAGATAAACCAGCTATCGATTGAAAATCTGTATGGAGCATTTCCAGCCCAAAACGCAAACCGGTTGGTCATGAGTGTTTCCGATTTGAATGAAACATTTCTCACGTGTTCGCTGCTACTAATGGTTGCATTTTTCATTTAAATATGATTTTTTCCTCCAGAGTAACTTTTGAAAAGGGCGTATAAAAAAATGGATTATTTTTTTTTCAAAAAATCATAACTTGAAAACTATTGATCTGATCAAAATGGCATATGAGAAGAAGTTTTAGGTAGTTAAATTATCTTTGCGGAAAAAAATACACTGAAAGAAAAACTTAGTAAATTAGTATTTAAAAAACGTAAAACGATGATTATCTCAAAACACCCCCCCTTCGATCTTTATAATTTTTTTTTTCAAGAAAACTGAAAAAATGCCCTAATATTTGGTGAAGAGTGTATACTGGTAACTTTCTTAAAAAAAATTTATAATTTTTGAAATTTTTGTTGGTTTTTACAAGTTGGTGAAATTGCATATTTTTTAGTAAAATAGTAATTTATTTGAATTCTACGCATAGTTTTCAAAAACATTGCACATAGAAACTTTTTTCCTAAGTCCAGCCGTTCTCAAGTTAATGCAATTAAAAAAAAATAATTATAATAATTTTCTACATTTTGGGCCATTTTCAAATGTTAGTCGTGATGTCCAGCAACGAGATGTTTTTCCATGAATATATATTAAAAAACAGACAATTCATTCTCAAATATGGTAGCTGTCAGACTTACCCGTTTCTATTTAGACGCAGCGGAAAAGAAACAAGTTTATAAGTAAATACTCTCAAATATACCCAAATAATCAACAAACCCACTCATGTGCCTTTTTTCTGTCCTCTATTAGTTGTATACCTGGATAGAATTGTGTATGTCATAACAGATGCTCAAAACATAAACAGGTAAACAAATATGTTATTAAACCTGTAATTGAGATAAATTCTCTAGGTACTTCTCTGACGTATACCATATTGTGCCTTAAGAACTCATCCCGCGATATCACAACTACATAAAAAGGCACTCCGTGGAGGCTTCTTACACTCACAC